>NW_027552825.1:0-55614 GCF_045843805.1 Urocitellus parryii | reverse complement strand
AACCCCTTTCAATGAAAGTGATTCTCGTCAGTCTCTGCTTGGGGCTACTTCAAGAGGACACAAACCATAGCGATTGAACTTTGAACTACATTATTGTGCCAAGTTTCAAAGAGCTAGCACAAACTGTGTTTGATTTAGTGTTCCAACTACATGTTTCCATATAGCCGAAAACAGAGTGAAACCTAAACATGAAAACGGTTCCTGCAAAGGAACGGTTTAACCGAGAAGAACGAAATTTGGTGAGCCAAGTGGGATTGGTGTATTGATCATTACCTGCAAGTATCATCAAGATTGGGTGAAAAAAGGTTTGCTGAGATTTCAGGAAACTCGTAAATTTTTGGAAGCTTGGCAACCCCTTTCAATGAAAGTGATTCTCGTCAGTCTCTGTTTGGGGCTACTTCAATAGGACAGAAACCATAGCGATAGAACTTGGAACTACATTATTGTGCCAACTTTCAAAGAGCTAGCACAAACCGTGTTTGATTTAGACTTGCAAATACATGTATCTATATAGGAGAAAACAGAGTGAAACCTAAACATGAAAACGGTTCCTGCAAAGGAACGGTTTAACCGAGATGAACGAAATTTGGTGATCCAAGTGGGATTGGTGTACTGATCATTACCTGCAAGTATCATCAAGATTGGGTGAAAAAAGGTTTGCTGAGATTTCAGAAAACTCGTAGTTTTTTGGAAGCTTGTCAACCCCTTTGAATGAAACTGATTCTCGTCAGTCTATGCTCGGGCTACTTCAATAGAACACAAACCATAGCGATAGAACTTGGAACTACATTATTGTGCCAAGTTTCAAAGATCTAGCACAAACCGTGTTTGATTTAGAGTTCCAACTACATGTACCCATATAGGAGAAAACAGAGTGAAACCTAAACATGAAAACGGTTCCTGCAAAGGAACGGTTTAACCGAGAAGAACGAAATTTGGTGAGCCAAGTGGGATTGGTGTACTGATCATTACCTGCAAGTATCATCAAGATTGGGTGAAAAAAGGTTTGCTGAGATTTCAGGACACTCGTAGATTTTTGGAAGCTTGGCAACCCCTTTCAATGAAAGTGATTCTCGTCAGTCTCTGCTTGGGGCTACTTCAATAGGACACAAACCATAGCGATAGAACTGGGAACTACATTATTGTGCCAAGTTTCAAAGAGCTAGCACAAACCGTGTTTGATTTAGAGTTCCAACTACATGTATCCATATAGGAGAAAACAGAGTGTAACCTAAACATGAAAACGGTTCCTGCAAAGGAACGGTTTAACCGAGAAGAACGAAATTTGGTCAGACAAGTGGGATTGGTGTACTGATCATTACCTGCAAGTATCATCAAGATTGGGTGAAAAAATGTTTGCTGAGATTTCAGGAAACTCGTAGTTTTTTGGAAGCTTGGCAACCCCTTTCAATGAAAGTGATTCTCGTCAGTCTCTGCTTGGGGCTACTTCAATAGGACAAAAAACATAGCGAAAGAACTTGGAACTACATTATTGTGCCAAGTTTCAAAGAGCTAGAACAAACCGTGTTTGATGTAGAGTTCCAACTACATGTATCCATATAGGAGAAAACAGAGTGAAACCTAAACATGAAAACGGTTCCTGCAAAGGAACGGTTTAACCGAGAAGAACGAAATTTGGTGAGCCAAGTGGGACTGGTGTACTGATCATTTCCTGCAAGTATCATCAAGATTGGGTGAAAAAAGGTTTGCTGAGATTTCAGGAATCTCGTAAATTTTTGGAAGCTTGGCAACCCCTTTCAATGAAAGTGATTCTCGTCAGTCTCTGCTTGGGGCTACTTCAATAGGACACAAACCATAGCGATAGAACTTGGAACTACATTATTGTGCCAAGTTTCAAAGAGCTACCAAAAACCGTGTTTGATTTAGAGTTCCAACTACATGTATCTATATAGGAGAAAACAGAGTGAAACCTAAACATGAAAACGGTTCCTGCAAAGGAACGGTTTAACCGAGATGAACGAAATTCGGTGAGCCAAGTGGGATTGGTGTACTGATCATTACCTGCAAGTATCATCAAGATTGGGTGAAAAAAGGTTTGCTGAGATTTCAGGAAACTCGTAGTTTTTTGTAAGCTTGGCAACCCCTTTCAATGAAAGTGATTCTCGTCAGTCTCTGCTTGGGGCTACTTCAATAGGACAGAAACCATAGCGATAGAACTGGGAACTACATTATTGTGCCAACTTTCAAAGAGCTAACACAACCGTGTTTGATTTAGAGTTCCAACTACATGTATCTATATAGGAGAAAACAGAGTGAAACGTAAACATGAAAACGGTTCCTGCAAAGGAACGGTTTAACCGTGAAGAACGAAATTTGGTGAGCCAAGTGGGATTGGTGTACTGATCCTTACCTGCAAGTATCATCAAGATTGGGTGAAAAAAAGGTTTGCTGAGATTTCAGGAAACTCGTAGTTTTTTGGAAGCTTGGCAACCCCTTTCAATGAAAGTGATTCTCGTCAGTCTCTGCTTGGGGCTACTTCAAGAGGACACAAACCATTGCGATAGAACTTGGAACTACATTATTGTGCCAAGTTTCAAAGAGCTAGCACAAACCGTGTTTGATTTAGAGTTCCAACTACATGTATCCATATAGGAGAAAACAGAGTGAAACCTAAACATGAAAACGGTTCCTGCAAAGGAACGGTTTAACCGAGAAGAACGAAATTTGGTGAGCCAAGTGGGATTGGTGTACTGATCATTACCTGCAAGTATCATCAAGATTGGGTGAAAAAATGTTTGCTGAGATTTCAGGAAACTCGTAGTTTTTTGGAAGCTTGGCAACCCCTTTCAATGAAAGTGATTCTCGTCAGTCTCTGCTTGGGGCTACTTCAATAGGACACAAACCATAGCGATAGAACTTGGAACTACATTATTGTGCCAAGTTTAAAAGAGCTAGGACAAACCGTGTTTGATTTAGAGTTCCAAATACATGTATCCATCTAGGATAAAACAGAGTGAAACCTAAACATGAAAACGTTTCCTGCAAAGGAACGTTTTAACCGAGAAGAACGAAATTTGGTGAGCCAAGTGGGCCTGGTGTACTGATCATTACCTGCAAGTATCATCAAGATTGGGTGAAAAAAGGTTTGCTGAGATTTCAGGAAACTCGTAGATTTTTGGAAGCTTGGCAACCCCTTTCAATGAAATTGATTCTCGTCAGTCTCTGCTTGGGGCTACTTCAATAGGACACAAACCATAGCGATAGAACTTGGAACTACATTATTGTGGCAACTTTCAAAGAGCTAGCACAAACCGTGTTTGATTTAGAGTTCCAACTACATGTATCTATATAGGAGAAAACAGAGTGAAACCTAAACATGAAAACGGTTCCTGCAAAGGAACGGTTTAACCCAGATGAACGAAATTTGGTGATCCAAGTGGGATTGGTGTACTGATCACTACCTGCAAGTATCATCAAGATTGGGTGAAAAAAGGTTTACTGAGATTTCAGAAAAATCGTAGTTTTTTGGAAGCTTGTCAACCCCTTTCAATGAAACTGATTCTCGTCAGTCTCTGCTCGGGCTACTTCAATAGGACACAAACCATAGCGATAGAACTTGGAACTACATTATTGTGCCAAGTTTCAAAGAGCTAGCACAAACCGTGTTTGATTTAGAGTTCCAGCTACATGTATCCATCTAGGAGAAAACAGAGTGAAACCTAAACATGAAAACGGTTCCTGCAAAGGAACGGTTTAACCGAGAAGAACGGAATTTGGTGAGCCAAGTGGGATTGGTTTACTGATCATTACCTGCAAGTATCATCAAGATTGGGTGAAAAAAGGTTTGCTGAGATTTCAGGAAACTCGTAGATTTTTGGAAGCTTGGCAACCCCTTTCATTGAAAGTGATTCTCGTCAGTCTCTGCTTGGGGCTACTTCAAGAGGACACAAACCATTGCAATAGAACTTGGAACTACATTTTGTGCCAAGTTTCAAAGAGCTAGCACAAACCGTGTTTGATTTAGCGTTCCAACTACATGTTTCCATATAGAAGAAAACAGAGTTAAACCTAAACATGAAAACGGTTCCTGCAAAGGAACGGTTTAACCGAGAAGAACGAAATTTGGTGAGCCAAGTGGGATTGGTGTACTGATCCTTACCTGCAAGTATCATCAAGATTGGGTGAAAAAAGGTTTGCTGAGATTTCAGGAAACTCGTAGTTTTTTGGAAGCTTGGCAACCCCTTTCAATGAAAGTGATTCTCGTCAGTCTCTGCTTGGGGCTACTTCAATAGGACACAAACCATAGCGATAGAACTTGGAACTACATTATTGTGCCAAGTTTCAAAGAGCTAGCACAAACCGTGTTTGATTTATAGTTCCAACTACATGTATCTATATAGGAGAAAACAGAGTGAAACCTAAACATGAAAACGGTTCCTGTAAAGGAACGGTTTAACCGAGATGAACAAAATTTGGTGATCCAAGTGGGATTGGTGTACTGATCATTACCTGCAAGTATCATCAAGATTGGGTGAAAAAATGTTTGCTGAGATTTCAGAAAACTCGTAGTTTTTTGGAAGCTTGTCAACCCCTTTCAATGAAACTGATTCTCGTCAGTCTCTGCTCGGGCTACTTCAATAGGACACAAACCATAGCGATAGAACTTGGAACTACATTATTGTGCCAAGTTTCAAAGATCTAGCACAAACCGTGTTTGATTTAGAGTTCCAACTACATGTACCCATATAGGAGAAAACAGAGTGAAACCTAAACATGAAAACGGTTCCTGCAAAGGAAAAACCAAAAAGGTTTAACCGAGAAGTACGAAATTTGGTGAGCCAAGTGGGACTGGTGTACTGATCATTACCTGCAAGTATCATCAAGATTGGGTGAAAAAAGGTTTGCTGAGATTTCAGGAAACTCGTAGATTTTTGGAAGCTTGGCAACCCCTTTCAATGAAATTGATTCTCGTCAGTCTCTGCTTGGGGCTACTTCAATAGGACACAAACCATAGCGATAGAACTTGGAACTACATTATTGTGCCAAGTTTCAAAGAGCTTCCACAAACCGTGTTTGATTTAGAGTTCCAACTACATGTATCTATATAGGAGAAAACAAAGTGAAACCTAAACATGAAAACGGTTCCTGCAAAGGAACGGTTTAACCGAGATGAACGAAATTTGGTGAGCCAAGTGGGATTGGTGTACTGATCATTACCTGCAATTATCATCAAGATTGGGTGAAAAAAGGTTTGCTGAGATTTCAGGAAACTCGTAGTTTTTTGGAAGCTTTGCAACCCCTTTCAATGAAAGTGATTCTCGTCAGTCTCTGCTTGGGGCTATTTCAATGGGACACAAACCATAGCGATAGAACTTGGAACTACATTATTGTGCCAAGTTTCAAAGAGCTAGAACAAACCGTGTTTGATTTAGAGTTCCAACTACATGTATCCATATAGGAGAAAACAGAGTGAAACCTAAACATGAAAACGGATCCTGCAAAGGAACGGTTTAACCGAGAAGAACGAAATTTGGTGAGCCAAGTGGGATTGGTGTACTGATCATTACCTGCAAGTATCATCAAGATTGGGTGAAAAAAGGTTTGCTGAGATTTCAGGAAACTCGTCGTTTTTTGGAAGCTTGGCAACCAATTTCAATGAAAGTGATTCTCGTCAGTCTCTGCTTGTGGCTACTTCAATAGGACAAAAAACATAGCGATAGAACTTGGAACTACATTATTGTGCCAATTTTCAAAGAGCTTGCACAAACCGTGTTTGATTTAGAGTTCCAACTACATGTATCTATATAGGAGAAAACAGAGTGAAACCTAAACATGAAAACGGTTCCTGCAAAGGAACGGTTTAACCGAGATGAACAAAATTTGGTGATCCAAGTGGGATTGGTGTACTGATCATTACCTGCAAGTATCATCAAGATTGGGTGAAAAAATGTTTGCTGAGATTTCAGAAAACTCGTAGTTTTTTGGAAGCTTGTCAACCCCTTTCAATGAAACTGATTCTCGTCAGTCTCTGCTTCTGGCTACTTCAATAGGACACAAACCATAGCGATAGAACTTGGAACTACATTATTGTGCCAACTTTCAAAGAGCTAGCACAAACCGTGTTTGATTTAGACTTGCAAATACATGTATCTATATAGGAGAAAACAGAGTGAAACCTAAACATGAAAACGGTTCCTGCAAAGGAACGGTTTAACCGAGATGAACGAAATTTGGTGATCCAAGTGGGATTGGTGTACTGATCATTACCTGCAAGTATCATCAAGATTGGGTGAAAAAAGGTTTGCTGAGATTTCAGAAAACTCGTAGTTTTTTGGAAGCTTGTCAACCCCTTTGAATGAAACTGATTCTCGTCAGTCTATGCTCGGGCTACTTCAATAGAACACAAACCATAGCGATAGAACTTGGAACTACATTATTGTGCCAAGTTTCAAAGATCTAGCACAAACCGTGTTTGATTTAGAGTTCCAACTACATGTACCCATATAGGAGAAAACAGAGTGAAACCTAAACATGAAAACGGTTCCTGCAAAGGAACGGTTTAACCGAGAAGAACGAAATTTGGTGAGCCAAGTGGGATTGGTGTACTGATCATTACCTGCAAGTATCATCAAGATTGGGTGAAAAAAGGTTTGCTGAGATTTCAGGACACTCGTAGATTTTTGGAAGCTTGGCAACCCCTTTCAATGAAAGTGATTCTCGTCAGTCTCTGCTTGGGGCTACTTCAATAGGACACAAACCATAGCGATAGAACTGGGAACTACATTATTGTGCCAAGTTTCAAAGAGCTAGCACAAACCGTGTTTGATTTAGAGTTCCAACTACATGTATCCATATAGGAGAAAACAGAGTGAAACCTAAACATGAAAACGGTTCCTGCAAAGGAACGGTTTAACCGAGAAGAACGAAATTTGGTCAGCCAAGTGGGATTGGTGTACTGATCATTACCTGCAAGTATCATCAAGATTGGGTGAAAAAATGTTTGCTGAGATTTCAGGAAACTCGTAGTTTTTTGGAAGCTTGGCAACCCCTTTCAATGAAAGGGATTCTCGTCAGTCTCTGCTTGGGGCTACTTCAATAGGAAAAAAAACATAGCGAAAGAACTTGGAACTACATTATTGTGCCAAGTTTCAAAGAGCTAGAACAAACCGTGTTTGATGTAGAGTTCCAACTACATGTATCCATATAGGAGAAAACAGAGTGAAACCTAAACATGAAAACGGTTCCTGCAAAGGAACGGTTTAACCGAGAAGAACGAAATTTGGTGAGCCAAGTGGGACTGGTGTACTGATCATTTCCTGCAAGTATCATCAAGATTGGGTGAAAAAAGGTTTGCTGAGATTTCAGGAATCCCGTAAATTTTTGGAAGCTTGGCAACCCCTTTCAATGAAAGTGATTCTCGTCAGTCTCTGCTTGGGGCTACTTCAATAGGACACAAACCATAGCGATAGAACTTGGAACTACATTATTGTGCCAAGTTTCAAAGAGCTACCAAAAACCGTGTTTGATTTAGAGTTCCAACTACATGTATCTATATAGGAGAAAACAGAGTGAAACCTAAACATGAAAACGGTTCCTGCAAAGGAACGGTTTAACCGAGATGAACGAAATTCGGTGAGCCAAGTGGGATTGGTGTACTGATCATTACCTGCAAGTATCATCAAGATTGGGTGAAAAAAGATTTGCTGAGATTTCAGGAAACTCGTAGTTTTTTGGAAGCTTTGCAACCCCTTTCAATGAAAGTGATTCTCGTCAGTCTGTGCTTGGGGCTACTTCAATAGGACACAAACCATAGCGATAGAACTTGGAACTACATTATTGTGCCAACTTTCAAAGAGCTAGCACAAACCGTGTTTGATTTAGAGTTCCAACTACATGTATCTATATAGGAGAAAACAGAGTGAAACCTAAACATGAAAACGGTTCCTGCAAAGGAACGGTTTAACCGAGAAGAACGAAATTTGGTGAGCCAAGTGGGATTGGTGTACTGATCATTACCTGCAAGTATCATCAAGATTGGGTGAAAAAAGGTTTGCTGAGATTTCAGGACACTCGTAGATTTTTGGAAGCTTGGCAACCCCTTTCAATTAAAGTGATTCTCGTCAGTCTCTGCTTGGGGCTACTTCAAGAGGACACAAACCATTGCGATAGAACTTGGAACTACATTATTGTGCCAAGTTTCAAAGAGCTAGCACAAACCGTGTTTGATTTAGAGTTCCAACTACATGTATCCATATAGGAGAAAACAGAGTGAAACCTAAACATGAAAACGGTTCCTGCAAAGGAACGGTTTAACCGAGAAGAACGAAATTTGGTGAGCCAAGTGGGATTGGTGTACTGATCATTACCTGCAAGTATCATCAAGATTGGGTGAAAAAATGTTTGCTGAGATTTCAGGAAACTCGTAGTTTTTTGGAAGCTTGGCAACCCCTTTCAATGAAAGTGATTCTCGTCAGTCTCTGCTTGGGGCTACTTCAATAGGACACAAACCATAGCGATAGAACTTGGAACTACATTATTGTGCCAAGTTTAAAAGAGCTAGGACAAACCGTGTTTGATTTAGAGTTCCAAATACATGTATCCATCTAGGATAAAACAGAGTGAAACCTAAACATGAAAACGTTTCCTGCAAAGGAACGTTTTAACCGAGAAGAACGAAATTTGGTGAGCCAAGTGGGCCTGGTGTACTGATCATTACCTGCAAGTATCATCAAGATTGGGTGAAAAAAGGTTTGCTGAGATTTCAGGAAACTCGTAGATTTTTGGAAGCTTGGCAACCCCTTTCAATGAAATTGATTCTCGTCAGTCTCTGCTTGGGGCTACTTCAATAGGACACAAACCATAGCGATAGAACTTGGAACTACATTATTGTGGCAACTTTCAAAGAGCTAGCACAAACCGTGTTTGATTTAGAGTTCCAACTACATGTATCTATATAGGAGAAAACAGAGTGAAACCTAAACATGAAAACGGTTCCTGCAAAGGAACGGTTTAACCCAGATGAACGAAATTTGGTGATCCAAGTGGGATTGGTGTACTGATCACTACCTGCAAGTATCATCAAGATTGGGTGAAAAAAGGTTTACTGAGATTTCAGAAAAATCGTAGTTTTTTGGAAGCTTGTCAACCCCTTTCAATGAAACTGATTCTCGTCAGTCTCTGCTCGGGCTACTTCAATAGGACACAAACCATAGCGATAGAACTTGGAACTACATTATTGTGCCAAGTTTCAAAGAGCTAGCACAAACCGTGTTTGATTTAGAGTTCCAGCTACATGTATCCATCTAGGAGAAAACAGAGTGAAACCTAAACATGAAAACGGTTCCTGCAAAGGAACGGTTTAACCGAGAAGAACGGAATTTGGTGAGCCAAGTGGGATTGGTTTACTGATCATTACCTGCAAGTATCATCAAGATTGGGTGAAAAAAGGTTTGCTGAGATTTCAGGAAACTCGTAGATTTTTGGAAGCTTGGCAACCCCTTTCATTGAAAGTGATTCTCGTCAGTCTCTGCTTGGGGCTACTTCAAGAGGACACAAACCATTGCAATAGAACTTGGAACTACATTTTGTGCCAAGTTTCAAAGAGCTAGCACAAACCGTGTTTGATTTAGCGTTCCAACTACATGTTTCCATATAGAAGAAAACAGAGTTAAACCTAAACATGAAAACGGTTCCTGCAAAGGAACGGTTTAACCGAGAAGAACGAAATTTGGTGAGCCAAGTGGGATTGGTGTACTGATCCTTACCTGCAAGTATCATCAAGATTGGGTGAAAAAAGGTTTGCTGAGATTTCAGGAAACTCGTAGTTTTTTGGAAGCTTGGCAACCCCTTTCAATGAAAGTGATTCTCGTCAGTCTCTGCTTGGGGCTACTTCAATAGGACACAAACCATAGCGATAGAACTTGGAACTACATTATTGTGCCAAGTTTCAAAGAGCTAGCACAAACCGTGTTTGATTTATAGTTCCAACTACATGTATCTATATAGGAGAAAACAGAGTGAAACCTAAACATGAAAACGGTTCCTGTAAAGGAACGGTTTAACCGAGATGAACAAAATTTGGTGATCCAAGTGGGATTGGTGTACTGATCATTACCTGCAAGTATCATCAAGATTGGGTGAAAAAAATGTTTGCTGAGATTTCAGAAAACTCGTAGTTTTTGGAAGCTTGTCAACCCCTTTCAATGAAACTGATTCTCGTCAGTCTCTGCTCGGGCTACTTCAATAGGACACAAACCATAGCGATAGAACTTGGAACTACATTATTGTGCCAAGTTTCAAAGATCTAGCACAAACCGTGTTTGATTTAGAGTTCCAACTACATGTACCCATATAGGAGAAAACAGAGTGAAACCTAAACATGAAAACGGTTCCTGCAAAGGAACGGTTTAACCGAGAAGAACGAAATTTGGTGAGCCAAGTGGGACTGGTGTACTGATCATTACCTGCAAGTATCATCAAGATTGGGTGAAAAAAGGTTTGCTGAGATTTCAGGAAACTCGTAGATTTTTGGAAGCTTGGCAACCCCTTTCAATGAAATTGATTCTCGTCAGTCTCTGCTTGGGGCTACTTCAATAGGACACAAACCATAGCGATAGAACTTGGAACTACATTATTGTGCCAAGTTTCAAAGAGCTTCCACAAACCGTGTTTGATTTAGAGTTCCAACTACATGTATCTATATAGGAGAAAACAAAGTGAAACCTAAACATGAAAACGGTTCCTGCAAAGGAACGGTTTAACCGAGATGAACGAAATTTGGTGAGCCAAGTGGGATTGGTGTACTGATCATTACCTGCAATTATCATCAAGATTGGGTGAAAAAAGGTTTGCTGAGATTTCAGGAAACTCGTAGTTTTTTGGAAGCTTTGCAACCCCTTTCAATGAAAGTGATTCTCGTCAGTCTCTGCTTGGGGCTATTTCAATGGGACACAAACCATAGCGATAGAACTTGGAACTACATTATTGTGCCAAGTTTCAAAGAGCTAGAACAAACCGTGTTTGATTTAGAGTTCCAACTACATGTATCCATATAGGAGAAAACAGAGTGAAACCTAAACATGAAAACGGATCCTGCAAAGGAACGGTTTAACCGAGAAGAACGAAATTTGGTGAGCCAAGTGGGATTGGTGTACTGATCATTACCTGCAAGTATCATCAAGATTGGGTGAAAAAAGGTTTGCTGAGATTTCAGGAAACTCGTCGTTTTTTGGAAGCTTGGCAACCAATTTCAATGAAAGTGATTCTCGTCAGTCTCTGCTTGTGGCTACTTCAATAGGACAAAAAACATAGCGATAGAACTTGGAACTACATTATTGTGCCAATTTTCAAAGAGCTTGCACAAACCGTGTTTGATTTAGAGTTCCAACTACATGTATCTATATAGGAGAAAACAGAGTGAAACCTAAACATGAAAACGGTTCCTGCAAAGGAACGGTTTAACCGAGATGAACAAAATTTGGTGATCCAAGTGGGATTGGTGTACTGATCATTACCTGCAAGTATCATCAAGATTGGGTGAAAAAATGTTTGCTGAGATTTCAGAAAACTCGTAGTTTTTTGGAAGCTTGTCAACCCCTTTCAATGAAACTGATTCTCGTCAGTCTCTGCTTCTGGCTACTTCAATAGGACACAAACCATAGCGATAGAACTTGGAACTACATTATTGTGCCAAGTTTCAAAGATCTAGCACAAAACGTGTTTGATTTACAGTTCCAACTACATGTACCCATATAGGAGAAAACAGAGTGAAACCTAAACATGAAAACGGTTCCTGCAAAGGAACGGTTTAACCGAGAAGAACGAAATTTGGTGAGCCAAGTGGGACTGGTGTACTGATCATTACCTGCAAGTATCATCAAGATTGGGTGAAAAAAGGTTTGCTGAGATTTCAGGAAACTCGTAGATTTTTGGAAGCTTGGCAACCCCTTTCAATGAAATTGATTCTCGTCAGTCTCTGCTTGGGGCTACTTCAATAGGACACAAACCATAGCGATAGAACTTGGAACTACATTATTGTGCCAAGTTTCAAAGAGCTACCACAAACCGTGTTTGATTTAGAGTTCCAACTACATGTATCTATATAGGAGAAAACAGAGTGAAACCTAAACATGAAAACGGGTCCTGCAAAGGAACGATTTTACCGAATAGAACGAAATTATGTGAGCCAAGTGGGATTGGTGTACTGATCATTACCTGCAATTATCATCAAGATTGGGTGAAAAAAGGTTTGCTGAGATTTCAGGAAACTCGTAGTTTTTTGGAAGCTTTGCAACCCCTTTCAAGAAAGTGATTCTCGTCAGTCTCTGCTTGGGGCTATTTCAATGGGACACAAACCATAGCGATAGAACTTGGAACTACATTATTGTGCCAAGTTTCAAAGAGCTAGCACAAACCGTGTTTGATTTAGAGTTCCAACTACATGTATCCATATAGGAGAAAACAGAGTGAAACCTAAACATGAAAACGGATCCTGCAAAGGAACGGTTTAACCGAGAAGAACGAAATTATGTGAGCCAAGTGGGATTGGTGTACTGATCATTACCTGCAAGTATCATCAAGATTGGGTGAAAAAAGGTTTGCTGAGATTTCAGGAAACTCGTCGTTTTTTGGAAGCTTGGCAACCAATTTCAATGAAAGTGATTCTCGTCAGTCTCTGCTTGGGGCTACTTCAATAGGACAAAAAACATAGCGATAGAACTTGGAACTACATTATTGTGCCAAGTTTCAAAGAGCTAGCACCAACCGTGTTTGATTTAGAGTTCCAACTACATGTATCCTTATAGGAGAAAACAGAGTGAAACCTAAACATGAAAACAGTTCCTGCAAAGGAACGGTTTAACCAAGAAGAACGAAATTTGGTGAGCCAAGTGGGACTGGTGTACTGATCATTACCTGCAAGTATCATCAAGATTGGGTGAAAAAAGGTTTGCTGAGATTTCAGGAAACTCGTAGATTTTTGGAAGCTTGGCAACCCCTTTCAATGAAAGTGATTCTCGTCAGTCTCTGCTTGGGGCTACTTCAAGAGGACACAAACCATTGCGATAGAACTTGGAACTACATTATTGTGCCAAGTTTCAAAGAGATAGCACAAACGGTGTTTGATTTAGAGTTCCAACTACATGTTTCCATATAGGAGAAAACAGAGTGAAACCTAAACATGAAAACGGTTCCTGCAAAGGAACGGTTTAACCGAGAAGAACGAAATTTGGTGAGCCAAGTGGGCCTGGTGTACTGATCATTACCTGCAAGTATCATCAAGATTGGGTGAAAAAAGGTTTGCTGAGATTTCAGGAAACTCGTAAATTTTTGGAAGCTTGGCAACCCCTTTCAATGAAAGTGATTCTCGTCAGTCTCTGCTTGGGGCTACTTCAATAGGACACAAACCATAGCGATAGAACTTGGAACTACATTATTGTGCCAAGTTTCAAAGAGCTAGCACAAACCGTGTTTGATTTAGAGTTCCAACTACATGTATCCATATAGGAGAAAAGAGAGTGAAACCTAAACATGAAAACGGTTCCTGCAAAGGAACGGTTTAACCGAGATGAACGAAATTTGGTGATCCAAGTGGGATTGGTGTACTGATCATTACCTGCAAGTATCATCAAGATTGGGTGAAAAAAGGTTTGCTGAGATTTCAGGAAACTCGTAGTTTTTTGGAAGCTTTGCAACTCCTTTCAATGAAAGTGATTCTCGTCAGTCTCTGCTTCTGGCTACTTCAATAGGACACAAACCATAGCGATAGAACTTGGAACTACATTATTGTGCCAAGTTTCAAAGAGCTAGCACAACCGTGTTTGATTTAGAGTTCCAACTACATGTATCCATATAGGAGAAAACAGAGTGAAACCTAAACATGAAAACGGTTCCTGCAAAGGAACGGTTTAACCAAGAAGAACGAAATTTGGTGAGCCAAGTGGGACTGGTGTACTGATTATTACCTGCAAGTATCATCAAGATTGGGTGAAAAAAGGTTTGCTGAGATTTCAGGAAACTCGTAGATTTTTGGAAGCTTGGCAACCCCTTTCAATGAAAGTGATTCTCGTCAGTCTCTGCTTGGGGCTACTTCAATAGGACACAAACCATAGCGATAGAACTTGGAACTACATTATTGTGCCAAGTTTCAAAGATCTAGCACAAACCGTGTTTGATTTAGAGTTCCAACTACATGTATCTATATAGGAGAAAACAGAGTGAAACCTAAACATGAAAACGGTTCCTGCAAAGGAACGGTTTAACCGAGAAGAACGAAATTTGGTGAGCCAAGTGGGATTGGTGTACTGATCAGTACCTGCAAGTATCATCAAGATTGGGTGAAAAAAGGTTTGCTGAGATTTCAGGAAACTCGTAGATTTTTGGAAGCTTGGCAACCCCTTTCAATGAAAGGGATTCTCGTCAGTCTCTGCTTGGGGCTACTTCAAGAGGACACAAACCATTGCGATAGAACTTGGAACTACATTATTGTGCCAAGTTTCAAAGAGATAGCATAAACCGTGTTTGATTTAGAGTTCCAACTACATGTTTCCATATATGAGAAAACAGAGTGAAACCTAAACATGAAAACGGTTCCTGCAAAGGAACGGTTTAACTGAGAAGAACGAAATTTGGTGAGCCAAGTGGTACTGGTGTACTGATCCTTACCTGCAAGTATCATCAAGATTGGGTGAAAAAATGTTTGCTGAGATTTCAGGAAACTCGTAGTTTTTTGGAAGCTTTGCAACCCCTTTCAATGAAAGTGATTCTCGTCAGTCTCTGCTTGGGGCTACTTCAATAGGACACAAACCATAGCGATAAAACTTGGAACTACATTATTGTGCCAACTTTCAAAGATCTACCACAAACCGTGTTTGATTTAGAGTTCCAACTACATGTATCTATATAGGAGAAAACAGAGTGAAACCTAAACATGAAAACGGTTCCTGCAAAGGATCGGTTTAACCGAGATGAACGAAATTTGGTGAGCCAAGTGGGATTGGTGTACTGATCATTACCTGCAAGTATCATCAAGATTGGGTGAAAAAAGGTTTGCTGAGATTTCAGGAAACTCGTAGTTTTTTGGAAGCTTGGCAACCCCTTTCAATGAAAGTGATTCTCGTCAGTCTCTGCTTGGGGCTACTTCAATAGGACAGAAACCATAGCGATAGAACTGGGAACTACATTATTGTGCCAACTTTCAAAGAGCTAGCACAACCCGTGTTTGATTTAGAGTTCCAACTACATGTATCTATAGAGGAGAAAACAGAGTGAAACGTAAACATGAAAACGTTTCCTGCAAATGAACGGTTTAACCGAGATGAACGAAATTTGGTGATCCAAGTGGGATTGGTGTACTGATCATTACCTGCAAGTATCATCAAGATTGGGTGAAAAAAGGTTTGCTGAGATTTCAGGAAACTCGTAGTTTTTTGGAAGCTTGTCAACCCCTTTCAATGAAAGTGATTCTCGTCAGTCTCTGCTCGGGCTACTTCAATAGGACACAAACCATAGCGATAGAACTTGGAACTACATTATTGTGCCAAGTTTCAAAGAGCTAGCACAAACCGTGTTTGATTTAGAGTTCCAACTACATGTATCCATATAGGAGAAAACAGAGTGAAACCTAAACATGAAAACGGTTCCTGCAAAGGAACGGTTTAACCGAGAAGAACGAAATTTGGTGAGCCAAGTGGGATTGGTGTACTGATCAGTACCTGCAAGTATCATCAAGATTGGGTCAAAAAAGTTTGCTGAGATTTCAGGAAACTCGTAGATTTTTGGAAGCTTGGCAACCCCTTTCAATGAAAGTGATTCTCGTCAGTCTCTGCTTGGGGCTACTTCAAGAGGACACAAACCATTGCAATAGAACTTGGAACTACATTATTGTGCCAAGTTTCAAAGAGATAGCACAAACCGTGTTTGATTTAGAGTTCCAACTACATGTTTCCATATAGGAGAAAACAGAGTGAAACCTAAACATGAAAACGGTTCCTGCAAAGGAACGGTTTAACCGAGAAGAACGAAATTTGGTGAGCCAAGTGGGATTGGTGTACTGATCCTTACCTGCAAGTATCATCAAGATTGGGTGAAAAAAGGTTTGCTGAGATTTCAGGAAACTCGTAGTTTTTTGGAAGCTTGGCAACCCCTTTCAATGAAAGTGATTCTCGTCAGTCTCTGCTTGGGGCTACTTCAATAGGACACAAACCATAGCGATAGAACTTGGAACTACATTATTGTGCCAAGTTTCAAAGAGCTACCACAAACCGTGTTTGATTTAGAGTTCCAACTACATGTATCTATATAGGAGAAAACAGAGTGAAACCTAAACATGAAAACGGTTACTGCAAAGGAACGGTTTAACCGAGATGAACGAAATTTGGTAAGCCAAGTGGGATTGGTGTAGAGATCATTACCTGCAAGTATCATCAAGATTGGGTGAAAAAATGTTTGCTGAGATTTCAGGAAACTCGTAGTTTTTTGGAAGCTTTGCAACCCCTTTCAATGAAAGTGATTCTCGTCAGTCTCTGCTTGGGCCTACTTCAATAGGACACAAACCATAGCAATAGAACTTGGAACTACATTATTGTGCCAAGTTTCAAAGAGCTAGCACAAACCGTGTTTGATTTAGAGTTCCAACTACATGTATCCATA
This sequence comes from Urocitellus parryii, assembly GCF_045843805.1. Taxonomy (NCBI): domain Eukaryota; kingdom Metazoa; phylum Chordata; class Mammalia; order Rodentia; family Sciuridae; genus Urocitellus; species Urocitellus parryii. The sequence goes on along the minus strand of NW_027552825.1, from coordinate 39,006 downwards.
CAGGAGAAAACAGAGTGAAACCTAAACATGAAAACGGTTCCTGCAAAGTAACGGTTTAACCGAGAAGAACGAAATTTGGTGAGCCAAGTGGGATTGGTGTACTGATCAGTACCTGCAAGTATCATCAAGATTGGGTCAAAAAAGGTTTGCTGAGATTTCAGGAAACTTGTAGATTTTTGGAAGCTTGGCAACCCCTTTCAATGAAAGTGATTCTCGTCAGTCTCTGCTTGGGGCTACTTCAAGAGGACACAAACCATTGCGATAGAACTTGGAACTACATTATTGTGCCAAGTTTCAAAGAGATAGCATAAACCGTGTTTGATTTAGAGTTCCAACTACATGTTTCCATATATGAGAAAACAGAGTGAAACCTAAACATGAAAACGGTTCCTGCAAAGGAACGGTTTAACTGAGAAGAACGAAATTTGGTGAGCCAAGTGGGACTGGTGTACTGATCCTTACCTGCAAGTATCATCAAGATTGGGTGAAAAAAGGTTTGCTGAGATTTCAGGAAACTCGTAGTTTTTTGGAAGCTTGTCAACCCCTTTCAATGAAAGTGATTCTCGTCAGTCTCTGCTCGGGCTACTTCAATAGGACACAAACCATAGCGATAGAACTTGGAACTACATTATTGTGCCAAGTTTCAAAGAGCTAGCACAAACCGTGTTTGATTTAGAGTTCCAACTACATGTACCCATATAGGAGAAAACAGAGTGAAACCTAAACATGAAAACGGTTCCTGCAAAGGAACGGTTTAACCGAGAAGAACGAAATTTGGTGAGCCAAGTGGGATTGGTGTACTGATCAGTACCTGCAAGTATCATCAAGATTGGGTCAAAAAAGGTTTGCTGAGATTTCAGGAAACTCGTAGTTTTTTGGAAGCTTGGCAACCCCTTTCAATGAAAGTGATTCTCGTCAGTCTCTGCTTGGGGCTACTTCAATAGGACAGAAACCATAGCGATAGAACTGGGAACTACATTATTGTGCCAACTTTCAAAGAGCTAGCAGAACCCGTGTTTGATTTAGAGTTCCAACTACATGTATCTATATAGGAGAAAACAGAGTGAAACGTAAACATGAAAACGGTTCCTGCAAAGGAACGGTTTAACCGAGATGAACGAAATTTGGTGATCCAAGTGGGATTGGTGTACTGATCATTACCTGCAAGTATCATCAAGATTGGGTGAAAAAAGGTTTGCTGAGATTTCAGAAAACTCGTAGTTTTTTGGAAGCTTGTCAACCGCTTTCAATGAAAGTGATTCTCGTCAGTCTCTGCTCGGGCTACTTCAATAGGACACAAACCATAGCGATAGAACTTGGAACTACATTATTGTGCCAAGTTTCAAAGAGCTAGCACAAACCGTGTTTGATTTAGAGTTCCAACTACATGTACCCATATAGGAGAAAACAGAGTGAAACCTAAACATGAAAACGGTTCCTGCAAAGGAACGGTTTAACCGAGAAGAACGAAATTTGGTGAGCCAAGTGGGATTGGTGTACTGATCAGTACTTGCAAGTATCATCAAGATTGGGTCAAAAAAGGTTTGCTGAGATTTCAGGAAACTCGTAGATTTTTGGAAGCTTGGCAACCCCTTTCAATGAAAGTGATTCTCGTCAGTCTCTGCTTGGGGCTACTTCAAGAGGACACAAACCATTGCGATAGAACTTGGAACTACATTATTGTGCCAAGTTTCAAAGAGATAGCACAAACCGTGTTTGATTTAGAGTTCCAACTACATGTTTCCATATAGGAGAAAACAGAGTGAAACCTAAACATGAAAACGGTTCCTGCAAAGGAACGGTTTAACCGAGAAGAACGAAATTTGGTGAGCCAAGTGGGATTGGTGTACTGATCCTTACCTGCAAGTATCATCAAGATTGGGTGAAAAAAGGTTTGCTGAGATTTCAGGAAACTCGTAGTTTTTTGGAAGCTTGGCAACCCCTTTCAATGAAAGTGATTCTCGTCAGTCTCTGCTTGGGGCTACTTCAATAGGACACAAACCATAGCGATAGAACTTGGAACTACATTATTGTGCCAAGTTTCAAAGAGCTACCACAAACCGTGTTTGATTTAGAGTTCCAACTACATGAATCTATATAGGAGAAAACAGAGTGAAACCTAAACATGAAAACGGTTACTGCAAAGGAACGGTTTAACCGAGATGAACGAAATTTGGTAAGCCAAGTGGGATTGGTGTAGTGATCATTACCTGCAAGTATCATCAAGATTGGGTGAAAAAATGTTTGCTGAGATTTCAGGAAACTCGTAGTTTTTTGGAAGCTTTGCAACCCCTTTCAATGAAAGTGATTCTCGTCAGTCTCTGCTTGGGCCTACTTCAATAGGACACAAACCATAGCAATAGAACTTGGAACTACATTATTGTGCCAAGTTTAAAAGAGGTAGCACAAACCGTGTTTGATTTAGAGTTCCAACTACATGTATCCATATAGGAGAAAACAGAGTGAAACCTAAACATGAAAACGGTTCCTGCAAAGGAACGGTTTAACCGAGAAGAACGAAATTTAGTGAGCCAAGTGGGATTGCTGTACTGATCATTACCTGCAAGTATCATCAAGATTGGGTGAAAAAATGTTTGCTGAGATTTCAGGAAACTCGTAGTTTTTTGGAAGGTTGGCAACCCCTTTCAATGAAAGTGATTCTCGTTAGTCTCTGCTTGGGGCTACTTCAGTAGGACACAACCCATAGCGATAGAACTTGGAACTACATTATTGTGCCAAGTTTCAAAAAGCTAGCACAAACCGTGTTTGATTTAGAGTTCCAACTACATGTATCCATATAGGAGAAAACATAGTGAAACATAAACATGAAAACGGTTCCTGCAAAGGAACGGTTTATCCGAGAAGAATGAAATTTGGTGAGCCAAGTGGGATTGGTGTACTGATCATTACCTGCAAGTATCATCAAGATTGGGTGAAAAAAGGTTTGCTGAGATTTCAGGAAACTCGTAGTTTTTTGTAAGCTTGGCAACCCCTTTCAATGAAAGTGATTCTCGTCAGTCTCTGCTTGGGGCTACATCAAGAGGACACAAACCATAGCGATTGAACTTTGAACTACATTATTGTGCCAAGTTTCAAAGAGCTAGCACAAACCGTGTTTGATTTAGTGTTCCAACTACATGTTTCCATATAGCCGAAAACAGAGTGAAACCTAAACATGAAAACGGTTCCTGCAAAGGAACGGTTTAACCGAGACGAACGAAATTTGTTGAGCCATGTGGGATTGGTGTACTGATCATTACCTGCAAGTATCATCAAGATTGGGTGAAAAAAGGTTTGCTGAGATTTCAGGAAACTCGTAGATTTTTGGAAGCTTGGCAACCCCTTTCAATGAAAGTGATTCTCGTCAGTCTCTGCTCGGGCTACTTCAATAGGACACAAACCATAGCGATAGAACTTGGAACTACATTATTGTGCCAAGTTTCAAAGAGCTAGCACAAACCGTGTTTGATTTAGAGTTCCAACTACATGTACCCATATAGGAGAAAACAGAGTGAAACCTAAACATGAAAACGGTTCCTGCAAAGGAACGGTTTAACCGAGAAGAACGAAATTTGGTGAGCCAAGTGGGATTGGCGTACTGATCAGTACCTGCAAGTATCATCAAGATTGGGTCAAAAAAGGTTTGCTGAGATTTCAGGAAACTCGTAGATTTTTGGAAGCCTGGCAACCCCTTTCAATGAAAGTGATTCTCGTCAGTCTCTGCTTGGGGCTACTTCAAGAGGACACAAACCATTGCGATAGAACTTGGAACTACATTATTGTGCCACGTTTCAAAGAGATAGCACAAACCGTGTTTGATTTAGAGTTCCAACTACATGTTTCCATATAGGAGAAAACAGAGTGAAACCTAAACATGAAAACGGTTACTGCAAAGGAACGGTTTAACCGAGAAGAACGAAATTTGGTGAGCCAAGTGGGATTGGTGTACTGATCCTTACCTGCAAGTATCATCAAGATTGGGTGAAAAAATGTTTGCTGAGATTTCAGGAAACTCGTAGTTTTTTGGAAGCTTTGCAACCCCTTTCAATGAAAGTGATTCTGGTCAGTCTCTGCTTGGGCCTACTTCAATAGGACACAAACCATAGCGATAGAACTTGGAACTACATTATTGTGCCAAGTTTCAAAGAGCTAGCACAAACCGTGTTTGATTTAGAGTTCCAACTACATGTTTCCATATAGGAGAAAACAGAGTGAAACCTAAACATGAAAACGGTTCCTGCAAAGGAACGGTTTAACCGAGAAGAACGAAATTTGGTGAGCCAAGTGGGATTGGCGTACTGATCAGTACCTGCAAGTATCATCAAGATTGGGTGAAAAAAGGTTTGCTGAGATTTCAGGAAACTCGTAGATTTTTGGAAGCCTGGCAACCCCTTTCAAGGAAAGTGATTCTCGTCAGTCTCTGCTTGGGGCTACTTCAAGAGGACACAAACCATTGCGATAGAACTTGGAACTACATTATTGTGCCACGTTTCAAAGAGATAGCACAAACCGTGTTTGATTTAGAGTTCCAACTACATGTTTCCATATAGGAGAAAACAGAGTGAAACCTAAACATGAAAACGGTTACTGCAAAGGAACGGTTTAACCGAGAAGAACGAAATTTGGTGAGCCAAGTGGGATTGGTGTACTGATCCTTACCTGCAAGTATCATCAAGATTGGGAGAAAAAATGTTTGCTGAGATTTCAGGAAACTCGTAGTTTTTTGGAAGCTTTGCAACCCCTTTCAATGAAAGTGATTCTGGTCAGTCTCTGCTTGGGCCTACTTCAATAGGACACAAACCATAGCGATAGAACTTGGAACTACATTATTGTGCCAAGTTTCAAAGAGCTAGCACAAACCGTGTTTGATTTAGAGTTCCAACTACATGTTTCCATATAGGAGAAAACAGAGTGAAACCTAAACATGAAAACGGTTCCTACAAAGGAACGGTTTAACCGAGAAGAACGAAATTTGGTGAGCCAAGTGGGATTGGTGTACTGATCCTTACCTGCAAGTATCATCAAGATTGGGTGAAAAAAGGTTTGCTGAGATTTCAGGAAACTCGTAGTTTTTTTGGAATCTTGGCAACCCCTATCAATGAAAGTGATTCTCGTCAGTCTCTGCTTGGCGCTACTTCAATAGGACACAACCCATAGTGATAGAACGTGGAACTACATTATTGTGCCAAGTTTCAAAGAGCTAGCACAAACCGTGTTTGATTTAGAGTTCCAACTACATGTATCTATATAGGAGAAAACAGAGTGAAACCTAAACATGAAAACGGTTCCTGCAAAGGATCGGTTTAACCGAGATGAACGAAATTTGGTGAGCCAAGTGGGATTGGTGTACTGATCATTACCTGCAAGTATCATCAAGATTGGGTGAAAAAAGGTTTGCTGAGATTTCAGGAAACTCGTAGTTTTTTGTAAGCTTGGCAACCCCTTTCAATGAAAGTGATTCTCGTCAGTCTCTGCTTGGGGCTACTTCAATAGGACAGAAACCATAGCGATAGAACTGGGAACTACATTATTGTGCCAACTTTCAAAGAGCTAACACAACCCGTGTTTGATTTAGAGTTCCAACTACATGTATCTATATAGGAGAAAACAGAGTGAAACGTAAACATGAAAACGGTTCCTGCAAAGGAACGGTTTAACCGAGATGAACGAAATTTGGTGATCCAAGTGGGATTGGTGTACTGATCATTACCTGCAAGTATCATCAAGATTGGGTGAAAAAAGGTTTGCTGAGATTTCAGAAAACTCGTAGTTTTTTGGAAGCTTGTCAACCGCTTTCAATGAAAGTGATTCTCGTCAGTCTCTGCTCGGGCTACTTCAATAGGACACAAACCATAGCGATAGAACTTGGAACTACATTATTGTGCCAAGTTTCAAAGAGCTAGCACAAACCGTGTTTGATTTAGAGTTCCAACTACATGTACCCATATAGGAGAAAACAGAGTGAAACCTAAACATGAAAACGGTTCCTGCAAAGGAACGGTTTAACCGAGAAGAACGAAATTTGGTGAGCCAAGTGGGATTGGTGTACTGATCAGTACCTGCAAGTATCATCAAGATTGGGTCAAAAAAGGTTTGCTGAGATTTCAGGAAACTCGTAGATTTTTGGAAGCTTGGCAACCCCTTTCAATGAAAGTGATTCTCGTCAGTCTCTGCTTGGGGCTACTTCAAGAGGACACAAACCATTGCGATAGAACTTGGAACTACATTATTGTGCCAAGTTTCAAAGAGATAGCACAAACCGTGTTTGATTTAGAGTTCCAACTACATGTTTCCATATAGGAGAAAACAGAGTGAAACCTAAACATGAAAACGGTTCCTGCAAAGGAACGGTTTAACCGAGAAGAACGAAATTTGGTGAGCCAAGTGGGATTGGTGTACTGATCCTTACCTGCAAGTATCATCAAGATTGGGTGAAAAAAGGTTTGCTGAGATTTCAGGAAACTCGTAGTTTTTTGGAAGCTTGGCAACCCCTTTCAATGAAAGTGATTCTCGTCAGTCTCTGCTTGGGGCTACTTCAATAGGACACAAACCATAGCGATAGAACTTGGAACTACATTATTGTGCCAAGTTTCAAAGAGCTACCACAAACCGTGTTTGATTTAGAGTTCCAACTACATGAATCTATATAGGAGAAAACAGAGTGAAACCTAAACATGAAAACGGTTACTGCAAAGGAACGGTTTAACCGAGATGAACGAAATTTGGTAAGCCAAGTGGGATTGGTGTACTGATCATTACCTGCAAGTATCATCAAGATTGGGTGAAAAAATGTTTGCTGAGATTTCAGGAAACTCGTAGTTTTTTGGAAGCTTTGCAACCCCTTTCAATGAAAGTGATTCTCGTCAGTCTCTGCTTGGGCCTACTTCAATAGGACACAAACCATAGCAATAGAACTTGGAACTACATTATTGTGCCAAGTTTAAAAGAGCTAGCACAAACCGTGTTTGATTTAGAGTTCCAACTACATGTATCCATATAGGAGAAAACAGAGTGAAACCTAAACATGAAAACGGTTCCTGCAAAGGAACGGTTTAACCGAGAAGAACGAAATTTGGTGAGCCAAGTGGGATTGGCGTACTGATCAGTACCTGCAAGTATCATCAAGATTGGGTCAAAAAAGGTTTGCTGAGATTTCAGGAAACTCGTAGATTTTTGGAAGCTTGGCAACCCCTTTCAATGAAAGTGATTCTCGTCAGTCTCTGCTTGGGGCTACTTCAAGAGGACACAAACCATTGCGATAGAACTTGGAACTACATTATTGTGCCAAGTTTCAAAGAGATAGCACAAACCGTGTTTGATTTAGAGTTCCAACTACATGTTTCCATATAGGAGAAAACAGAGTGAAACCTAAACATGAAAACGGTTCCTGCAAAGGAACGGTTTAACCGAGAAGAACGAAATTTGGTGAGCCAAGTGGGATTGGTGTACTGATCCTTACCTGCAAGTATCATCAAGATTGGGTGAAAAAAGGTTTGCTGAGATTTCAGGAAACTCGTAGATTTTTGGAAGCTTGGCAACCCCTTTCAATGAAAGTGATTCTCGTCAGTCTCTGCTTGGGGCTACTTCAAGAGGACACAAACCATTGCGATAGAACTTGGAACTACATTATTGTGCCACGTTTCAAAGAGATAGCACGAACCGTGTTTGATTTAGAGTTCCAACTACATGTTTCCATATAGGAGAAAACAGAGTGAAACCTAAACATGAAAACGGTTACTGCAAAGGAACGGTTTAACCGAGAAGAACGAAATTTGGTGAGCCAAGTGGGATTGGTGTACTGATCCTTACCTGCAAGTATCATCAAGATTGGGTGAAAAAATGTTTGCTGAGATTTCATTAAACTCGTAGTTTTTTGGAAGCTTTGCAACCCCTTTCAATGAAAGTGATTCTGGTCAGTCTCTGCTTGGGCCTACTTCAATAGGACACAAACCATAGCGATAGAACTTGGAACTACATTATTGTGCCAAGTTTCAAAGAGATAGCACAAACCGTGTTTGATTTAGAGTTCCAACTACATGTTTCCATATAGGAGAAAACAGAGTGAAACCTAAACATGAAAACGGTTCCTACAAAGGAACGGTTTAACCGAGAAGAACGAAATTTGGTGAGCCAAGTGGGATTGGTGTTATGATCCTTACCTGCAAGTATCATCAAGATTGGGTGAAAAAAGGTTTGCTGAGATTTCAGGAAACTCGTAGTTTTTTTGGAAGCTTGGCAATCCCTTTCAATGAAAGTGATTCTCGTCAGTCTCTGCTTGGCGCTACTTCAATAGGACACAACTCATAGTGATAGAACGTGGAACTACATTATTGTGCCAAGTTTCAAAGAGCTAGCACAAACCGTGTTTGATTTAGAGTTCCAACTACATGTATCTATATAGGAGAAAACAGAGTGAAACCTAAACATGAAAACGGTTCCTGCAAAGGATCGGTTTAACCGAGATGAACGAAATTTGGTGAGCCAAGTGGGATTGGTGTACTGATCATTACCTGCAAGTATCATCAAGATTGGGTGAAAAAAGGTTTGCTGAGATTTCAGGAAACTCGTAGTTTTTTGAAAGCTTGGCAACCCCTTTCAATGAAAGTGATTCTCGTCAGTCTCTGCTTGGGGCTACTTCAAGAGGACACAAACCATAGCGATTGAACTTTGAACTACATTATTGTGCCAAGTTTCAAAGAGCTAGCACAAACTGTGTTTGATTTAGTGTTCCAACTACATGTTTCCATATAGCCGAAAACAGAGTGAAACCTAAACATGAAAACGGTTCCTGCAAAGGAACGGTTTAACCGAGACGAACGAAATTTGGTGAGCCAAGTGGGATTGGTGTACTGATCATTACCTGGAAGTATCATCAAGATTGGGTGAAAAAAGGTTTGCTGAGATTTCAGGAAACTCGTAGATTTTTGGAAGCTTGGCAACCCCTTTCAATGAAAGTGATTCTCGTCAGTCTCTGCTCGGGCTACTTCAATAGGACACAAACCATAGCGATAGAACTTGGAACTACATTATTGTGCCAAGTTTCAAAGAGCTAGCACAAACCGTGTTTGATTTAGAGTTCCAACTACATGTACCCATATAGGAGAAAACAGAGTGAAACCTAAACATGAAAACGGTTCCTGCAAAGGAACGGTTTAACCGAGAAGAACGAAATTTGGTGAGCCAAGTGGGATTGGTGTACTGATCAGTACCTGCAAGTATCATCAAGATTGGGTCAAAAAAGGTTTGCTGAGATTTCAGGAAACTCGTAGATTTTTGGAAGCTTGGCAACCCCTTTCAATGAAAGTGATTCTCGTCAGTCTCTGCTTGGGGCTACTTCAAGAGGACACAAACCATTGCGATAGAACTTGGAACTACATTATTGTGCCAAGTTTCAAAGAGATAGCACAAACCGTGTTTGATTTAGAGTTCCAACTACATGTTTCCATATAGGAGAAAACAGAGTGAAACCTAAACATGAAAACGGTTCCTGCAAAGGAACGGTTTAACCGAGAAGAACGAAATTTGGTGAGCCAAGTGGGATTGGTGTACTGATCCTTACATGCAAGTATCATCAAGATTGGGTGAAAAAAGGTTTGCTGAGATTTCAGGAAACTCGTAGTTTTTTGGAAGCTTGGCAACCCCTTTCAATGAAAGTGATTCTCGTCAGTCTCTGCTTGGGGCTACTTCAATAGGACACAAACCATAGCGATAGAACTTGGAACTACATTATTGTGCCAAGTTTCAAAGAGCTACCACAAACCGTGTTTGATTTAGAGTTCCAACTACATGAATCTATATAGGAGAAAACAGAGTGAAACCTAAACATGAAAACGGTTACTGCAAAGGAACGGTTTAACCGAGATGAACGAAATTTGGTAAGCCAAGTGGGATTGGTGTAGTGATCATTACCTGCAAGTATCATCAAGATTGGGTGAAAAAATGTTTGCTGAGATTTCAGGAAACTCGTAGTTTTTTGGAAGCTTTGCAACCCCTTTCAATGAAAGTGATTCTCGTCAGTCTCTGCTTGGGCCTACTTCAATAGGACACAAACCATAGCAATAGAACTTGGAACTACATTATTGTGCCAAGTTTAAAAGAGCTAGCACAAACCGTGTTTGATTTAGAGTTCCAACTACATGTATCCATATAGGAGAAAACAGAGTGAAACCTAAACATGAAAACGGTTCCTGCAAAGGAACGGTTTAACCGAGAAGAACGAAATTTAGTGAGCCAAGTGGGATTGCTGTACTGATCATTACCTGCAAGTATCATCAAGATTGGGTGAAAAAATGTTTGCTGAGATTTCAGGAAACTCGTAGTTTTTTGGAAGGTTGGCAACCCCTTTCAATGAAAGTGATTCTCATTAGTCTCTGCTTGGGGCTACTTCAGTAGGACACAAACCATAGCGATAGTACTTGGAACTACATTATTGTGCCAACTTTCAAAAAGCTAGCACAAACCGTGTTTGATTTAGAGTTCCAACTACATGTATCCATATAGGAGAAAACATAGTGAAACATAAACATGAAAACGGTTCCTGCAAAGGAACGGTTTATCCGAGAAGAACGAAATTTGGTGAGCCAAGTGGGATTGGTGTACTGATCATTACCTGCAAGTATCATCAAGATTGGGTGAAAAAAGGTTTGCTGAGATTTCAGGAAACTCGTAGTTTTTTGAAAGCTTGGCAACCCCTTTCAATGAAAGTGATTCTCGTCAGTCTCTGCTTGGGGCTACTTCAAGAGGACACAAACCATAGCGATTGAACTTTGAACTACATTATTGTGCCAAGTTTCAAAGAGCTAGCACAAACTGTGTTTGATTTAGTGTTCCAACTACATGTTTCCATATAGCCGAAAACAGAGTGAAACCTAAACATGAAAACGGTTCCTGCAAAGGAACGGTTTAACCGAGACGAACGAAATTTGGTGAGCCAAGTGGGATTGGTGTACTGATCATTACCTGGAAGTATCATCAAGATTGGGTGAAAAAAGGTTTGCTGAGATTTCAGGAAACTCGTAGATTTTTGGAAGCTTGGCAACCCCTTTCAATGAAAGTGATTCTCGTCAGTCTCTGCTCGGGCTACTTCAATAGGACACAAACCATAGCGATAGAACTAGGAACTACATTATTGTGCCAAGTTTAAAAAAGCTAGCACAAACCGTGTTTGATTTAGAGTTCCAACTACATGTACCCATATAGGAGAAAACAGAGTGAAACCTAAACATGAAAACGGTTCCTGCAAAGGAACGGTTTAACCGAGAAGAACGAAATTTGGTGAGCCAAGTGGGATTGGTGTACTGATCCTTACCTGCAAGTATCATCAAGATTGGGTGAAAAAAGGTTTGCTGAGATTTCACGAAACTCGTAGTTTTTTGGAAGCTTGGCAAAACCTTTCAATGAAAGTGATTCTCGTCAGTCTCTGCTTGGGGCTACTTCAATAGGACACAAACCATAGCGATAGAACTTGGAACTACATTATTGTGCCAAGTTTCAAAGAGCTACCACAAACCGTGTTTGATTTAGAGTTCCAACTACATGAATCTATATAGGAGAAAACAGAGTGAAACCTAAACATGAAAACGGTTACCGCAAAGGAACGGTTTAACCGAGATGAACGAAATTTGGTAAGCCAAGTGGGATTGGTGTAGTGATCATTACCTGCAAGTATCATCAAGATTGGGTGAAAAAATGTTTGCTGAGATTTCAGGAAACTCGTAGTTTTTTGGAAGCTTTGCAACCCCTTTCAATGAAAGTGATTTTCGTCAGTCTCTGCTTGGGCCTACTTCAATAGGACACAAACCATAGCAATAGAACTTGGAACTACATTATTGTGCCAAGTTTAAAAGAGCTAGCACAAACCGTGTTTGATTTAGAGTTCCAACTACATGTATCCATATAGGAGAAAACAGAGTGAAACCTAAACATGAAAACGGTTCCTGCAAAGGAACGGTTTAACCGAGAAGAACGAAATTTAGTGAGCCAAGTGGGATTGCTGTACTGATCATTACCTGCAAGTATCATCAAGATTGGGTGAAAAAATGTTTGCTGAGATTTCAGGAAACTCGTAGTTTTTTGGAAGGTTGGCAACCCCTTTCAATGAAAGTGATTCTCGTTAGTATCTGCTTGGGGCTACTTCAGTAGGACACAAACCATAGCGATAGAACTTGGAACTACATTATTGTGCCAAGTTTCAAAAAGCTAGCACAAACCGTGTTTGATTTAGAGTTCCAACTACATGTATCCATATAGGAGAAAACATAGTGAAACATAAACATGAAAACGGTTCCTGCAAAGGAACGGTTTATCCGAGAAGAACGAAATTTGGTGAGCCAAGTGGGATTGGTGTACTGATCATTACCTGCAAGTATCATCAAGATTGGGTGAAAAAAGGTTTGCTGAGATTTCAGGAAACTCGTAGTTTTTTGTAAGCTTGGCAACCCCTTTCAATGAAAGTGATTCTCGTCAGTCTCTGCTTGGGGCTACATCAAGAGGACACAAACCATAGCGATTGAACTTTGAACTACATTATTGTGCCAAGTTTCAAAGAGCTAGCACAAACCGTGTTTGATTTAGTGTTCCAACTACATGTTTCCATATAGCCGAAAACAGAGTGAAACCTAAACATGAAAACGGTTCCTGCAAAGGAACGGTTTAACCGAGACGAACGAAATTTGGTGAGCCAAGTGGGATTGGTGTACTGATCATTACCTGCAAGTATCATCAAGATTGGGTGAAAAAAGGTTTGCTGAGATTTCAGGAAACTCGTAGATTTTTGGAAGCTTGGCAACCCCTTTCAATGAAAGTGATTCTCGTCAGTCTCTGCTTGGGCTACATCAAGAGGACACAAACCATTGCGATAGAACTTGGAACTACATTATTGTGCCAAGTTTCAAAGAGCTAGCACAAACCGTGTTTGATTTAGAGTTCCAACTACATGTATCCATATAGGAGAAAACAGAGTGAAACCTAAACATGAAAACGGTTCCTGCAAAGGAACGGTTTAACCGAGAAGAACGAAATTTGCTGAGCCAAGTTGGATTGGTTTACTGATCAGTACCTGCAAGTATCATCAAGATTGGGTCAAAAAAGGTTTGCTGAGATTTCAGGAAACTCGTAGATTTTTGGAAGCTTGGCAACCCCTTTCAATGAAAGTGATTCTCGTCAGTCTCTGCTTGGGGCTACTTCAATAGGACACAAACCATAGCGATAGAACTTGGAACTACATTATTGTGCCAAGTTTCAAAGAGCTAGCACAAACCGTGTTTGATTTAGAGTACCAACTACATGTTTCCATATAGGAGAAACAGAGTGAAACCTAAACATGAAAACGGTTCCTACAAAGGAAGGGTTTAACCGAGAAGAACGAAATTTGGTGAGCCAAGTGGGATTGGTGTACTGATCCTTACCTGCAAGTATCATCAAGATTGGGTGAAAAAAGGTTTGCTGAGATTTCAGGAAACTCGTCGTTTTTTGGAAGCTTGGCAACCCCTTTCAATGAAAGTGATTCTCGTCAGTCTCTGCTTGGCGCTACTTCAATAGGACACAACCCATAGTGATAGAACGAGGAACTACATTATTGTGCCAAGTTTCAAAGAGCTAGCACAAACCGTGTTTGATTTAGAGTTCCAACTACATGTACCCATATAGGAGAAAACTGAGTGAAACCTAAACATGAAAACGGTTCCTGCAAAGGAACGGTTTAACCGAGAAGAACGAAATTTGGTGAGCCAAGTGGGATTGGTGTACTGATCAGTACCTGCAAGTATCATCAAGATTGGGTGAAAAAAGGTTTGCTGAGATTTCAGGAAACTCGTAGATTTTTGGAAGCTTGGCAACCCCTTTCAATGAAATTGATTCTCGTCAGTCTCTGCTTGGGGCTACTTCAATAGGACAGAAAACATAGCGATAGAACTGGGAACTACATTATTGTGCCAACTTTCAAAGAGCTAGCACAACCCGTGTTTGATTTAGAGTTCCAACTACATGTATCTATATAGGAGAAAACAGAGTGAAACGTAAACATGAAAACGGTTCCTGCAAAGGAACGATTTAACCGAGAAGAACGAAATTTGGTGAGCCAAGTGGGATTGGTGTAGTGATCATTACCTGCAAGTATCATCAAGATTGGGTGAAAAAATGTTTGCTGAGATTTCAGGAAACTCGTAGTTTTTTGGAAGCTTTGCAACCCCTTTCAATGAAAGTGATTCTCGTCAGTCTCTGCTTGGGCCTACTTCAATAGGACACAAACCATAGCAATAGAACTTGGAACTACATTATTGTGCCAAGTTTCAAAGAGCTAGCACAAACCGTGTTTGATTTAGAGTTCCAACTACATGTATCCATATAGGAGAAAACAGAGTGAAACCTAAACATGAATACGGTTCCTGCAAAGGAACGGTTTAACCGAGAAGAACGAAATTTAGTGAGCCAAGTGGGATTGCTGTACTGATCATTACCTGCAAGTATCATCAAGATTGGGTGAAAAAATGTTTGCTGAGATTTCAGGAAACTCGTAGTTTTTTGGAAGGTTGGCAACCACTTTCAATGAAAGTGATTCTCATTAGTCTCTGCTTGGGGCTACTTCAGTAGGACACAAACCATAGCGATAGAACTTGGAACTACATTATTGTGCCAAGTTTCAAAGAGCTAGCACAAACCGTGTTTGATTTAGAGTTCCAACTACATGTATCCATATAGGAGAAAACATAGTGAAACATAAACATGAAAACGGTTCCTGCAAAGGAACGGTTTAACCGAGAAGAACGAAATTTGGTGAGCCAAGTGGGATTGGTGTACTCATCATTACCTGCAAGTATCATCAAGATTGGGTGAAAAAAGGTTTGCTGAGATTTCAGGAAACTCGTAGTTTTTTGTAAGCTTGGCAACCCTTTTCAATGAAAGTGATTCTCGTCAGTCTCTGCTTGGGGCTACTTCAATAGGACAGAAACCATAGCGATAGAACTGGGAACTACATTATTGTGCCAACTTTCAAAGAGCTAGCACAACCCGTGTTTGATTTAGAGTTCCAACTACATGTATCTATATAGGAGAAAACATGAAACCTAAACGTGAAACCTAAACATGAAAACGGTTCCTGCAAAGGAACGGTTTAACCGAGAAGAACGAAATTTGGTGATCCAAGTGGGATTGGTGTACTGATCATTACCTGCAAGTATCATCAAGATTTTGTGAAAAAAGGTATGCTGAGATTTCAGAAAACTCGTAGTTTTTTGGAAGCTTGTCAACCCCTTTCAATGAAAGTGATTCTCGTCAGTCTCTGCTCGGGCTACTTCAATAGGACACAAACCATAGCGATAGAACTTTGAACTACATTATTGTGCCAAGTTTCAATGATCTAGCACAAACCGTGTTTGATTTAGAGTTCCAACTACATGTACCCATATAGGAGAAAACAGAGTGAAACCTAAACATGAAAACGGTTCCTGCAAAGGAACAGTTTAACCGAGAAGAACGAAATTTGGTGAGCCAAGTGGGATTGGTGTACTGATCAGTACCTGCAAGTATCATCAAGATTGGGTCAAAAAAGGTTTGCTGAGATTTCAGGAAACTCGTAGATTTTTGGAAGCTTGGCAACCCCTTTCAATGAAAGTGATTCTCGTCAGTCTCTGCTTGGGGCTACTTCAAGAGGACACAAACCATTGCGATAGAACTTGGAACTACATTATTGTGCCAAGTTTCAAAGAGATAGCACAAACCGTGTTTGATTTAGAGTTCCAACTACATGTTTCCATATAGGAGAAAACAGAGTGAAACCTAAACATGAAAACGGTTCCTGCAAAGGAACGGTTTATCCGAGAAGAACGAAATTTGGTGAGCCAAGTGGGATTGGTGTACTGATCATTACCTGCAAGTATCATCAAGATTGGGTGAAAAAAGGTTTGCTGAGATTTCAGGAAACTCGTAGTTTTTTGAAAGCTTGGCAACCCCTTTCAATGAAAGTGATTCTCGTCAGTCTCTGCTTGGGGCTACTTCAAGAGGACACAAACCATAGCGATTGAACTTTGAACTACATTATTGTGCCAAGTTTCAAAGAGCTAGCACAAACTGTGTTTGATTTAGTGTTCCAACTACATGTTTCCATATAGCCGAAAACAGAGTGAAACCTAAACATGAAAACGGTTCCTGCAAAGGAACGGTTTAACCGAGACGAACGAAATTTGGTGAGCCAAGTGGGATTGGTGTACTGATCATTACCTGGAAGTATCATCAAGATTGGGTGAAAAAAGGTTTGCTGAGATTTCAGGAAACTCGTAGATTTTTGGAAGCTTGGCAACCCCTTTCAATGAAAGTGATTCTCGTCAGTCTCTGCTCGGGCTACTTCAATAGGACACAAACCATAGCGATAGAACTTGGAACTACATTATTGTGCCAAGTTTCAAAGAGCTAGCACAAACCGTGTTTGATTTAGAGTTCCAACTACATGTACCCATATAGGAGAAAACAGAGTGAAACCTAAACATGAAAACGGTTCCTGCAAAGGAACGGTTTAACCGAGAAGAACGAAATTTGGTGAGCAAGTGGGATTGGTGTACTGATCCTTACCTGCAAGTATCATCAAGATTGGGTGAAAAAAGGTTTGCTGAGATTTCACGAAACTCGTAGTTTTTTGGAAGCTTGGCAACCCCTTTCAATGAAAGTGATTCTCGTCAGTCTCTGCTTGGGCTACTTCAATAGGACACAAACCATAGCGATAGAACTTGGAACTACATTATTGTGCCAAGTTTCAAAGAGCTACCACAAACCGTGTTTGATTTAGAGTTCCAACTACATGAATCTATATAGGAGAAAACAGAGTGAAACCTAAACATGAAAACGGTTACCGCAAAGGAACGGTTTAACCGGATGAACGAATTTGGTAAGCCAAGTGGGATTGGTGTAGTGATCATTACCTGCAAGTATCATCAAGATTGGGTGAAAAAATGTTTGCTGAGATTTCAGGAAACTCGTAGTTTTTTGGAAGCTTTGCAACCCCTTTCAATGAAAGTGATTTTCGTCAGTCTCTGCTTGGGCCTACTTCAATAGGACACAAACCATAGCAATAGAACTTGGAACTACATTATTGTGCCAAGTTTAAAAGAGCTAGCACAAACCGTGTTTGATTTAGAGTTCCAACTACATGTATCCATATAGGAGAAAACAGAGTGAAACCTAAACATGAAAACGGTTCCTGCAAAGGAACGGTTTAACCGAGAAGAACGAAATTTAGTGAGCCAAGTGGGATTGCTGTACTGATCATTACCTGCAAGTATCATCAAGATTGGGTGAAAAAATGTTTGCTGAGATTTCAGGAAACTCGTAGTTTTTTGGAAGGTTGGCAACCCCTTTCAATGAAAGTGATTCTCGTTAGTATCTGCTTGGGGCTACTTCAGTAGGACACAAACCATAGCGATAGAACTTGGAACTACATTATTGTGCCAAGTTTCAAAAAGCTAGCACAAACCGTGTTTGATTTAGAGTTCCAACTACATGTATCCATATAGGAGAAAACATAGTGAAACATAAACATGAAAACGGTTCCTGCAAAGGAACGGTTTATCCGAGAAGAACGAAATTTGGTGAGCCAAGTGGGATTGGTGTACTGATCATTACCTGCAAGTATCATCAAGATTGGGTGAAAAAAGGTTTGCTGAGATTTCAGGAAACTCGTAGTTTTTTGTAAGCTTGGCAACCCCTTTCAATGAAAGTGATTCTCGTCAGTCTCTGCTTGGGGCTACATCAAGAGGACACAAACCATAGCGATTGAACTTTGAACTACATTATTGTGCCAAGTTTCAAAGAGCTAGCACAAACCGTGTTTGATTTAGTGTTCCAACTACATGTTTCCATATAGCCGAAAAACAGAGTGAAACCTAAACATGAAAACGGTTCCTGCAAAGGAACGGTTTAACCGAGACGAACGAAATTTGGTGAGCCAAGTGGGATTGGTGTACTGATCATTACCTGCAAGTATCATCAAGATTGGGTGAAAAAAGGTTTGCTGAGATTTCAGGAAACTCGTAGATTTTTGGAAGCTTGGCAACCCCTTTCAATGAAAGTGATTCTCGTCAGTCTCTGCTTGGGCTACATCAAGAGGACACAAACCATTGCGATAGAACTTGGAACTACATTATTGTGCCAAGTTTCAAAGAGCTAGCACAAACCGTGTTTGATTTAGAGTTCCAACTACATGTATCCATATAGGAGAAAACAGAGTGAAACCTAAACATGAAAACGGTTCCTGCAAAGGAACGGTTTAACCGAGAAGAACGAAATTTGCTGAGCCAAGTTGGATTGGTTTACTGATCAGTACCTGCAAGTATCATCAAGATTGGGTCAAAAAAGGTTTGCTGAGATTTCAGGAAACTCGTAGATTTTTGGAAGCTTGGCAACCCCTTTCAATGAAAGTGATTCTCGTCAGTCTCTGCTTGGGCTACTTCAATAGGACACAAACCATAGCGATAGAACTTGGAACTACATTATTGTGCCAAGTTTCAAAGAGCTAGCACAAACCGTGTTTGATTTAGAGTACCAACTACATGTTTCCATATAGGAGAAACAGAGTGAAACCTAAACATGAAAACGGTTCCTACAAAGGAAGGGTTTAACCGAGAAGAACGAAATTTGGTGAGCCAAGTGGGATTGGTGTACTGATCCTTACCTGCAAGTATCATCAAGATTGGGTGAAAAAAGGTTTGCTGAGATTTCAGGAAACTCGTCGTTTTTTGGAAGCTTGGCAACCCCTTTCAATGAAAGTGATTCTCGTCAGTCTCTGCTTGGCGCTACTTCAATAGGACACAACCCATAGTGATAGAACGAGGAACTACATTATTGTGCCAAGTTTCAAAGAGCTAGCACAAACCGTGTTTGATTTAGAGTTCCAACTACATGTATCCATATAGGAGAAAACTGAGTGAAACCTAAACATGAAAACGGTTCCTGCAAAGGAACGGTTTAACCGAGAAGAACGAAATTTGGTGAGCCAAGTGGGATTGGTGTACTGATCAGTACCTGCAAGTATCATCAAGATTGGGTGAAAAAAGGTTTGCTGAGATTTCAGGAAACTCGTAGATTTTTGGAAGCTTGGCAACCCCTTTCAATGAAATTGATTCTCGTCAGTCTCTGCTTGGGGCTACTTCAATAGGACAGAAAACATAGCGATAGAACTGGGAACTACATTATTGTGCCAACTTCAAAGAGCTAGCACAACCCGTGTTTGATTTAGAGTTCCAACTACATGTATCTATATAGGAGAAAACAGAGTGAAACGTAAACATGAAAACGGTTCCTGCAAAGGAACGATTTAACCGAGAAGAACGAAATTTGGTGAGCCAAGTGGGATTGGTGTAGTGATCATTACCTGCAAGTATCATCAAGATTGGGTGAAAAAATGTTTGCTGAGATTTCAGGAAACTCGTAGTTTTTTGGAAGCTTTGCAACCCCTTTCAATGAAAGTGATTCTCGTCAGTCTCTGCTTGGGCCTACTTCAATAGGACACAAACCATAGCAATAGAACTTGGAACTACATTATTGTGCCAAGTTTCAAAGAGCTAGCACAAACCGTGTTTGATTTAGAGTTCCAACTACATGTATCCATATAGGAGAAAACAGAGTGAAACCTAAACATGAATACGGTTCCTGCAAAGGAACGGTTTAACCGAGAAGAACGAAATTTAGTGAGCCAAGTGGGATTGCTGTACTGATCATTACCTGCAAGTATCATCAAGATTGGGTGAAAAAATGTTTGCTGAGATTTCAGGAAACTCGTAGTTTTTTGGAAGGTTGGCAACCACTTTCAATGAAAGTGATTCTCATTAGTCTCTGCTTGGGGCTACTTCAGTAGGACACAAACCATAGCGATAGAACTTGGAACTACATTATTGTGCCAAGTTCAAAGAGCTAGCACAAACCGTGTTTGATTTAGAGTTCCAACTACATGTATCCATATAGGAGAAAACATAGTGAAACATAAACATGAAAACGGTTCCTGCAAAGGAACGGTTTAACCGAGAAGAACGAAATTTGGTGAGCCAAGTGGGATTGGTGTACTCATCATTACCTGCAAGTATCATCAAGATTGGGTGAAAAAAGGTTTGCTGAGATTTCAGGAAACTCGTAGTTTTTTGTAAGCTTGGCAACCCTTTTCAATGAAAGTGATTCTCGTCAGTCTCTGCTTGGGGCTACTTCAATAGGACAGAAACCATAGCGATAGAACTGGGAACTACATTATTGTGCCAACTTTCAAAGAGCTAGCACAACCCGTGTTTGATTTAGAGTTCCAACTACATGTATCTATATAGGAGAAAACATGAAACCTAAACGTGAAACCTAAACATGAAAACGGTTCCTGCAAAGGAACGGTTTAACCGAGAAGAACGAAATTTGGTGATCCAAGTGGGATTGGTGTACTGATCATTACCTGCAAGTATCATCAAGATTTTGTGAAAAAAAGGTATGCTGAGATTTCAGAAAACTCTTAGTTTTTTGGAAGCTTGTCAACCCCTTTCAATGAAAGTGATTCTCGTCAGTCTCTGCTCGGGCTACTTCAATAGGACACAAACCATAGCGATAGAACTTTGAACTACATTATTGTGCCAAGTTTCAATGATCTAGCACAAACCGTGTTTGATTTAGAGTTCCAACTACATGTACCCATATAGGAGAAAACAGAGTGAAACCTAAACATGAAAACGGTTCCTGCAAAGGAACAGTTTAACCGAGAAGAACGAAATTTGGTGAGCCAAGTGGGATTGGTGTACTGATCAGTACCTGCAAGTATCATCAAGATTGGGTTCAAAAAAGGTTTGCTGAGATTTCAGGAACTCGTAGATTTTTGAAGCTTGGCAACCCCTTTCAATGAAAGTGATTCTCGTCAGTCTCTGCTTGGGGCTACTTCAAGAGGACACAAACCATTGCGATAGAACTTGGAACTACATTATTGTGCCAAGTTTCAAAGAGATAGCACAAACCGTGTTTGATTTAGAGTTCCAACTACATGTTTCCATATAGGAGAAAACAGAGTGAAACCTAAACATGAAAACGGTTCCTGCAAAGGAACAGTTTAACCGAGAAGAACGAAATTTGGTGAGCCAAGTGGGATTGGTGTACTGATCATTACCTGCAAGTATCATCAAGATTGGGTGAAAAAATGTTTGCTGAGATTTCAGGAAACTCGTAGTTTTTTGGAAGCTTGGCAACCCCTTTCAATGAAAGTGATTCTCGTTAGTCTCTGCTTGGGGCTACTTCAGTAGGACACAAACCATAGCGATAGAACTGGGAACTACATTATTGTGCCAAGTTTCAAAGAGCTAGCACAAACCGTGTTTGATTTAGAGTTCCAACTACATGTATCCATATAGGAGAAAACATAGTGAAACATAAACATGAAAACGGTTCCTGCAAAGGAACGGTTTATCCGAGAAGAACGAAATTTGGTGAGCCAAGTGGGATTGGTGTACTGATCATTACCTGCAAGTATCATCAAGATTGGGTGAAAAAAGGTTTGCTGAGATTTCAGGAAACTCGTAGTGTTTTTGGAAGTTTTGCAACCCCTTTCAATGAAAGTGATTCTCGTCAGTCTCTGCTTGGGGCTACTTCAATAGGACACAAACCATAGCGATAGAACTTGGAACTACATTATTGTGTCAAGTTTCAAAGAGCTAGCACAAACCGTGTTTGATTTAGAGTTCCAACTACATGTATCCATATAGGAGAAAACAGAGTGAAACATAAACATGAAAACGGTTCCTGCAAAGGAACGGTTTTAACCGAGAAGAACGAAATTTGGTGAGCAAAGTGGGATTGGTGTACTGATCCTTACCTGCAAGTATCATCAAGATTGGGTGAAAAAAGGTTTGCTGAGATTTCAGGAAACTCGTAGATTTTTGGAAGCTTGGCAACCCCTTTCAATGAAAGTGATTCTCGTCAGTCTCTGCTTGGGGCTACATCAATAGGACACAAACCATAGCGATAGAACTTGGAACTACATTATTGTGCCAAGTTTCAAAGAGCTAGCACAAACCGTGTTTGATTTAGAGTTCCAACTACATGTTTCCATATAGGAGAAAACAGAGTGAAACCTAAACATGAAAACGGTTCCTACAAAGGAACGGTTTAACCGAGAAGAACGAAATTTGGTGAGCCAAGTGGGATTGGTGTACTGATCCTTACCTGCAAGTATCATCAAGATTGGGTGAAAAAAGGTTTGCTGAGATTTCAGGAAACTCGTCGTTTTTTGGAAGCTTGGCAACCCCTTTCAATGAAAAGTGATTCTCGTCAGTCTCTGCTTGGCGCTACTTCAATAGGACACAACCCATAGTGATAGAACGTGGAACTACATTATTGTGCCAACTTTCAAAGAGCTAGCACAAACCGTGTTTGATTTAGAGTTCCAACTACATGTATCTATATAGGAGAAAACAGAGTGAAACGTAAACATGTAAACGGTTCCTGCAAAGGAACGGTTTAACCGAGATGAACTAAATTTGGTGAGCCCAGTGCGATTGGTGTACTGATCATTACCTGCAAGTATCATCAAGATTGGGTGAAAAAAGGTTTGCTGAGATTTCAGGAAACTCGTAGATTTTTGGAAGCTTGGCAACCCCTTTCAATGAAAGTGATTCTCGTCAGTCTCTGCTTGGGGCTACTTCAATAGGACACAAACCATAGCGATAGAACTTGGAACTACATTATTGTGCCAAGTTTCAAAGAGCTAGCACAAACCGTGTTTGATTTAGAGTTCCAACTACATGTATCCATATAGGAGAAAACAGAGTGAAACCTAAACATGAAAACGGTTCCTGCCAAGGAACGGTTTAACCGAGAAGAACTAAATTTGGTGAGCCCAGTGCGATTGGTGTACTGATCATGACCTGCAAGTATCATCAAGATTGGGTGAAAAAATGTTTGCTGAGATTTCAGGAAACTCGTAGTTTTTTGGAAGTTTGGCAACCCCTTTCAATGAAAGTGATTCTCGTCAGTCTCTGCTTGGGGCTACTTCAATAGGACACAAACCATAGCGATAGAACTTGGAACTACATTATTGTGCCAAGTTTCAAAGAGCTAGCACAAACTGTGTTTCATTTAGTGTTCCAACTACATGTATCTATATAGGAGAAAACAGAGTGAAACCTAAACATGAAAACGGTTCCAGCAAAGGAACGGTTTAACCGAGATGAACGAAATTTGGTGAGCCAAGTGGGATTGGTGTACTGATCATTACCTTCAAGTATCATCAAGATTGGGTGAAAAAAGGTTTGCTGAGATTTCAGGAAACTCGTAGTTTTTTGGAAGCTTGGCAACCCCTTTCAATGAAAGTGATTCTCGTCAGTCTCTGCTTGGGGCTACTTCAATAGGACACAAACCATAGCGATAGAACTTGGAACTACATTATTGTGCCAAGTTTCAAAGAGCTAGCACAAACCGTGTTTGATTTAGAGTTCCAACTACATGTATCCATATAGGAGAAAACAGAGTGAAACCTAAACATGAAAACGGTTCCTGCAAAGGAACGGTTTAACCGAGAAGAACGAAATTTGGTGAGCCAAGTGGGATTGGTGTACTGATCCTTACCTGCAAGTATCATCAAGATTGGGTGAAAAAAGTTTTGCTGAGATTTCAGGAAACTCGTCGTTTTTTGGAAGCTTGGCAACCCCATTCAATGAAAGTGATTCTCGTCAGTCTCTGCTTGGCGCTACTTCAATAGGACACAACCCATAGTGATAGAACGTGGAACTACATTATTGTGCCAACTTTCAAAGAGCTAGCACAAACCGTGTTTGATTTAGAGTTCCAAATACATGTTTCCATATAGCCGAAAACAGAGTGAAACCTAAACATGAAAACGGTTCCTGCCAAGGAACGGTTTAACCGAGAAGAACGAAATTTGGTGAGCCAAGTGGGATTGGTGTACTGATCATGACCTGCAAGTATCATCAAGATTGGGTGAAAAAATGTTTGCTGAGATTTCAGGAAACTCGTAGTTTTTTGGAAGTTTGGCAACCCCTTTCAATGAAAGTGATTCTCGTCAGTCTGTGCTTGGGGCTACTTCAATAGGACACAAACCATAGCGATAGAACTTGGAACTACATTATTGTGCCAACTTTCAAAGAGCTAGCACAAACCGTGTTTCATTTAGTGTTCCAACTACATGTATCTATATAGGAGAAAACAGAGTGAAACCTAAACATGAAAACGGTTCCTGCAAAGGAACGGTTTAACCGAGATGAACGAAATTTGGTGAGCCAAGTGGGATTGGTGTACTGATCATTACCTTCAAGTATCATCAAGATTGGGTGAAAAAAGGTTTGCTGAGATTTCAGGAAACTCGTAGTTTTTTGGAAGCTTGGCAACCCCTTTCAATGAAAGTGATTCTCGTCAGTCTCTGCTTGGGGCTACTTCAATAGGACACAAACCATAGCGATAGAACTTGGAACTACATTATTGTGCCAAGTTTCAAAGAGCTAGCACAAACCGTGTTTGATTTAGAGTTCCAACTACATGTATCCATATAGGAGAAAACAGAGTGAAACCTAAACATGAAAACGGTTCCTGCAAAGGAACGGTTTAACCGAGAAGAACGAAATTTGGTGAGCCAAGTGGGATTGGTGTACTGATCCTTACTTGCAAGTATCATCAAGATTGGGTGAAAAAAGGTTTGCTGAGATTTCAGGAAACTCGTAGTTTTTTGGAAGCTTGTCAACCCCTTTCAATGAAAGTGATTCTCGTCAGTCTCTGCTTGGGGCTACTTCAATAGGACACAAACCATAGCGATAGAACTTGGAGCTACATTATTGTGTCAAGTTTCAAAGAGCTAGCACAAACCGTGTTTGATTTAGAGTTCCAACTACATGTATCCATATAGGAGAAAACAGAGTGAAACATAAACATGAAAACGGTTCCTGCCAAGGAACGGTTTAACCGAGAAGAACTAAATTTGGTGAGCCCAGTGCGATTGGTGTACTGATCATGACCTGCAAGTATCATCAAGATTGGGTGAAAAAATGTTTGCTGAGATTTCAGGAAACTCGTAGTTTTTTGGAAGTTTGGCAACCCCTTTCAATGAAAGTGATTCTCGTCAGTCTCTGCTTGGGGCTACTTCAATAGGACACAAACCATAGCGATAGAACTTGGAACTACATTATTGTGCCAAGTTTCAAAGAGCTAGCACAAACCGTGTTTCATTTAGTGTTCCAACTACATGTATCTATATAGGAGAAAACAGAGTGAAACCTAAACATGAAAACGGTTCCTGCAAAGGAACGGTTTAACCGAGATGAACGAAATTTGGTGAGCCAAGTGGGATTGGTGTACTGATCATTACCTTCAAGTATCATCAAGATTGGGTGAAAAAAGGTTTGCTGAGATTTCAGGAAACTCGTAGTTTTTTGGAAGCATGGCAACCCCTTTCAATGAAAGTGATTCTCGTCAGTCTCTGCTTGGGGCTACTTCAATAGGACACAAACCATAGCGATAGAACTTGGAACTACATTATTGTGCCAAGTTTCAAAGAGCTAGCACAAACCGTGTTTGATTTAGAGTTCCAACTACATGTATCCATATAGGAGAAAACAGAGTGAAACCTAAACATGAAAACGGTTCCTGCAAAGAACGGTTTAACCGAGAAGAACGAAATTTGGTGAGCCAAGTGGGATTGGTGTACTGATCCTTACCTGCAAGTATCATCAAGATTGGGTGAAAAAAGGTTTGCTGAGATTTCAGGAAACTCGTAGTTTTTTGGAAGCTTGGCAACCCCTTTCAATGAAAGTGATTCTCGTCAGTCTCTGCTTGGGGCTACTTCAATAGGACACAAACCATAGCGATAGAACTTGGAGCTACATTATTGTGCCAAGTTTCAAAGAGCTAGCACAAACCGTGTTTGATTTAGAGTTCCAACTACATGTATCCATATAGGAGAAAACAGAGTGAAACATAAACATGAAAACGGTTCCTGCAAAGGAACGGTTTAACCGAGAAGAAACGAAATTTGGTGAGCCAAGTGGGACTGGTGTACTGATCATTACCTGCAAGTATCATCAAGATTGGGTGAAAAAAGGTTTGCTGAGATTTCAGGAAACTCGTAGTTTTTTGGAAGCTTGGCAACCCCTTTCAATGAAAGTGATTCTCGTCAGTCTCTGCTTGGGGCTACTTCAATAGGACAAAAACCATAGCGATAGAACTTGGAACTACATTATTGTGCCAAGTTTCAAAGAGCTAGCATAAACCGTATTTGATTTAGAGTTCCAACTACATGTATCCATATAGGAGAAAACAGAGTGAAACCTAAACATGAAAACGGTTCCTGCAAAGGAACGGTTTAACCGAGAAGAACGAAATTTGGTGAGCCAAGTGGGACTGGTGTACTGATCATTACCTGCAAGTATCATCAAGATTGGGTGAAAAAAGTTTTGCTGAGATTTCAGGAAACTCGTAGATTTTTGGAAGCTTGGCAACCCCTTTCAATGAAAGTGATTCTCGTCAGTCTCTGCTTGGGGCTACTTCAATAGGACACAAACCATAGCGATAGAACTTGGAACTACATTATTGTGCCAAGTTTCAAAGAGCTAGCACAAACCGTGTTTCATTTAGAGTTCCAACTACATGTTTCCATATAGGAGAAAACAGAGTGAAGCCTAAACATGAAAACGGTTCCTGCAAAGGAACGGTTTAACCGAGAAGAACGAAATTTGGTGAGCCAAGTGGGATTGGTGTACTGATCCTTACCTGCAAGTATCATCAAGATTGGGTGAAAAAAGGTTTGCTGAGATTTCAGGAAACTCGTAGTTTTTTGGAAGCTTGGCAACCACTTTCAATGAAAGTGATTCTCGTCAGTCTCTGCTTGGGGCTACATCAATAGGACACAAACCATAGCGATAGAACTTGGAACTACATTATTGTGCCAAGTTTCAAAGAGCTAGCACAAACCGTGTTTGATTTAGAGTTCCAACTACATGTATCCATATAGGAGAAAGGAGAGTGAAACCTAAACATGAAAACGGTTCCTGCCAAGGAACGGTTTAACCGAGAAGAACTAAATTTGGTGAGCCCAGTGCGATTGGTGTACTGATCATTATCGCGACCCCTTGCCCGCAAGGAAGACGCAACTCAGGAATCTTCTTTCAGCAGTTTATTCAGGTCCTTGATACTTTTTCTTCTCTCAGCTGTTTATTCAGGCCTTTGTATTGACATGTCTTTTAGCTTCTACTACTACTCCTACTGCTACTACTACTACTACTACTACTACTACTACTACTCCTGCTACTACTACTCCTACTACTACTGCTACGTGCCCCAGCCCTAATAAAGCAGATAAAGCCCCAATGCACAACTGCCACGTGGATCTTTCTCATAGGGTGATTTACAGCTATGTGCCAACTCTCCCAAAATAAGGAGTTGTTTATCACAGGCCACGGTGCTATCAGCGCCATCTTGTAATGGCGGCCACAGTACACAGAAACGGCTCACCACAGTTCCCCCTTTTTAGTTTTACTAAGACAATACAGGCGAGAGTAGAGGTCCTATCCCACTGTGCAGAAGTGGCTGCATATGGTTCAGCCCTAAGGAGGCGCCTTCCCCAGATCTGGCTCCATATCAGCCGACTCCTTTTTTCGTGGGGCGGGGCGTGGACGTCCAACCCGCATGCAATAGGACATGCTCCCCTTGAGGTCCACTTCAAGGATCACTCAAGTGCAGTGCCTTGCCTCGCATCCTGTATCGTGACGATGGTGGACGAAGGGGGACAGCTGAGGCTGAACTGTGACTGATTAGAAATACGACGACAAACAAGTTGGCAGCACCCTGAAAGAAAGGCACGGATAGTAGAAAGGGGGAGAAATTCGGTCGTGACATCTGCCATTGTTAGATAAAGCCAAGACGTTCCCGTGGAATACATGTGTCTCAGGCGGAAAAACAGGAGGCCTAGTGAGCTGGCCACTTCGACATGCAGAACAAGGAATTGGGGGCTGGGCCCTGGGGGCCAGGGAAGGCCTGCTATCAGCAAGTTCCCCTCTTTTGTTTATTGCATGTCAAAGGGAATCAAGTAGCCCCTGTCTTAGGTCGTCCACCGCCCCTGCACTGCTTACCCGTCTCTGGGGAGGCCCCATTCCCCTGTCTTAGGTTGCAGTGCAAGCGTGGAAGTTGCCCGTCACTGGGTACTACAAGATCAGCTCAGCGTGTTGTGGCCAACAGGACATTGTCATGGTAAATGTTTAACTGCCTCCATATACAGGACCCATGACCATCACCATCAAATGGCAGGTGTAGTTGAACCGTAAGATTAGTTAGTAAAGATCCTAGTGCAGAAAGGCAGGGAGGAGAGGTATGCACAAAGGAAAGATATGGTAGAAGTTTCAACATTAGAAGAATGACAAAAGAAAGACATGTCGATCCCAGTGCAATGTTATAATAACTTGGGGTGCAACGACCATGTCAAAGGTTTACTGTTTAAGATGCGCAAGCCAGACTTGTGGCGAGTTGCCATTTTCTAAAGCAGCAAGAGCTTGTATGATCATAGCCTTATCGTGAGCACTGCGGGCCTTGAGGCGACAGAGAAACTACAAGCAGAGAAACATACCAAAGCAACACATTGCACCAAAAATGCCTATTCCCACCCATTCCTTAAAAAAGGAAAAGGCAGAAGAAATCCAAAGGGTGAATTGTCCCAAAGTCACTGGTACGACATGGGTGTTGTTCAAAACAGCTATCTGAGTCAGTTGAGACTGGATCAAATTTTCTGCCACCATGGACCAATTTCCGGCCAAGTACTCTCCGATGATGCGGGAAGCATTCCTGGAATTATTAAATCTGACAGAGGTTATGCATAAATGTGCATGTTGGTCAACACAACCTAAAAGCACCAAGTCAGCCAATTCTTCTACCTGAGCTTGGAGTAAATCTATTCTTTGGTTGGCAGCTAAAATCCCTGACAAAAGATGTTGGTTAACTTTATTTTGAGAATCGAGTATGGTGGAAGTTTGTTGAATAACCTGATTAATAGTGGCAGCAGTTTGGACCTGATTAAGAGCCTGTTGGCATTCAGCAAGCTGCTCCTTAATCTTCACTTTATCAGTTAAAAGAGCATCCTTTACCAATCTCCATAGAGAGAAAGTAGCAATCGGGACTCTATCTGGACTTTGGTCCCTCAACAACTTTTGGAGATCCTGCTTTACCAAATCCCAATCACTGTTATTAAGAAAGCCTCCCGTCAGAAACCAAGGACAAGCCTGGGCTATAGCTTCAACGAATTTAGTTGTTGTCTTGGTTTTTATTCCTGTTCCTTGTTTGTTTAACAGTTCTTTAACTTCGTTGGCCAGACGAAGTTTCACTGTTGAGTTACCCATGGTACGTACCCTGTCTCTTTAAATCATCTTTGATCCAATCTTCCCCCTTCTCCCTTAGAAGGTGAGCCTCCTCCGCTTACCTCTGCTTTCCGAATCTCGGTAAGGACCTCCAGATGCCAAGTCCGGCCAACGGAAACCGAGTCCGGCGAGAGACGTCGAGGTTAAAAAATAATAAAAAAATCACAGGACACCAAGGTTCTTTATCCAGGAGGAGGCATGTGTGCCTTTTTTTTTTTTAAATTTCTTTTTATACTTTGGAACAATTTTTGAAAACCTTAGAATCTATAAACAAATTATTATATTTTGAGAAGAAATATCAATGAAAATAAAGTTAAAACCTTTAGATATTTTGGAGAAATAATTATAATAATTTATCATTATATGAGTTTGAACAATAACCTTGAGAAGTAGAAATTACTTGATTGTATTTTTATTTAAAAGCAAATTTATAGTAAACACATTTATCTCAAATATCTGTAACTGAAAAGGCAGAGTATCTGATAAATGTAAATATAAAACATAAATTATGGGTTTTCTGTTGAAGAAAAACAATTAGGCAAATATATATTAACTAATCAATTAGGCATGTGCTAATTAATTTATAGATTAACAAATATAGGTTATCTAAATATCTAAAATATATATATAAAGAATAAGAACATAACTTATAATTGTATTAACTTCATGTAACCACGTGGTCTTAAAATATTTGGATCCATTTAAATTTATTTTTAACTAGGAGTGCACTCTTCTATGTGACGTCACTTGATGTAACTGAAATAAGATCCTTGAGTATACATTTTTATTTTTATAGTTAGCAATGAAAATAAGGATTTTTTGGTCATCACAGGAACTTTGCCGGCTTGTTCCTGTGGCGAGCAAATGCATCCTCATAACCTTCAAAATTAAAAGTAAAATATAAAGAAGCATATTTGATATCTCCCATCAATAGAACATTATTTAGTAACACAACTATAGAGAAAAAGTCAGGTTATTTAACTTAGAATTAGCTTAAATTTAGGACTGTAACATAGAAACCTGTGGAATTAAATTTTGTCTGAAAAAGATATCTTTTGTTAGCATTTACAGGTAGGCATTTTGTTGTAAAAAAAATACAGGCTCTGAGCAGCTCCGGTAGAAACCTGAAACACAGCAGTACAGGTTAGTGGCTGGAAAGCGGGACTAGAAGTCCTGTCTGAGTGACTGTGGAAGAACCAATCGGAAGCCCGCAAAAGTGTGGGAGGTGGGACCAGGAAGCAGCTATGCCGGCCAGGCATCCCATGGTTACCATGGTGATGGAAACAACATGGAGTCTGGTGCCCATTTTCAGGGCAAAAGTTCTCCAAGTTTTCTTAGCCGATTGTATTTTGTTTGATTTTGTCTGCATTTTCCCCCGCCTGGCCAAGATCTTACTGCGGTAGCAGCTTGTTCTGTCTCTGCGACCTGCGGTTGCAGTTGTACATCCTGTACTTCCTGGCGTTCCCCTAGGGAGTCTACAGATAGAAAGGGGTTTGGTCCGTGGGAGGTGACGAAGTCGCCCACTCCCCGGGGCACCATTCCGTCCCTGGATTGCCCCATACACCTAGGCTTCCGGGGCCCGGGCCGGGCCCCTGTTTCCGTTTTGAGGGTAGCGGCCAGAACCTGTCCTGTAATGTGAGCTCCATCAATATCCTTACAAGCTCGAATCATGTCATCAACACTCTTTGCTCTGGTAGATTTAATGGCATTTTGGCAATAGGAATTTGCATATTTAAGAGCCAATTGCTTAATGACCGGCATGGCTTGTTCCAAGTTAGGGAATATTTTTTCTGCTACCTGTATCAATCAGGCAAGGAAGTCAGAATAAGGCTCAGAGGGTCCTTGAGCAATTTTTGAAATTTTTGTTTTAGCATTTGAAATAGGTAGAGCCTTCCAAGCCTAAATGGCTGCTGTAGCTATCTGAGCATAGACCCCAGGATTATAATTAATTTGTTGATTTATGATAGCATATAGTCCCAAGCCTGTTAACATTTCAAGGTTATGCCGTGGGAAGCCGGCGTCCTGATTGACTCGGGCTAGCTCGCGACACCTCTCTTGATTTTCACTTTTCCACAACAAAAAATCCCCTCCGGACAACACAGCCATGCAAAGCTGTTGCCAGTCACTAGGTGTTGGCTGATTGGCAGGGGTCTGTAATTAGTAACTGCCTCCTTTAGTTGTTTAATATCCTTAAAGGCTAAAGGAACATGTACTCTGGCCGGCTGTCCATCGGCATCCAAGTTTTCAATTACTGGGAAGTTTGGGCCATCTTAGGCTGCCACTGAACACCCCCCAGCCTTCTGGGGTTGTCCTTGTCCCAATCGGGGTTACAAGGAGGGAGCATGACTGCATCGGGGCCGTAGGTGCTTTAAATCTTGACTTTTTTAATCGACCCTCCAGTTCTTCTATCTCCCTTTCCAGTTTTTCCTCCTGCCAGCTGTTACCCTGGAGCCCAGTTAGTAACTCCCTTATCTTAGAAATGTAGTCAGCACTGTGAAGCCCAGCTCAAGGCCAGAGGCCTTGTTACATATTTTGTGAAAAACTAGTAAGGGAGTGTCCAGTGCCTGGAATGCTGATTTTTTCAGACAGTAGCCAAATAAAACAGGGCAACATGAAAATAGGAAGTTTATCTACATTAAACCTTTTTGTAGAGATTCTTTTGCTGAAAGTCCTAAAATAAGCCATGGTGAATATTTTGGAGAAGGTCAATTAAGACTTTTCTGTGGGCCTGATAGGGAGGGGGAAGATGAGAAGGAGGGGTTGAGAGCGGCTAGGGTGGATCTAATTCCTCAGAACTGTCCGAGCTACTTGTGTCCTTGGGAGTTTTTAACTCAGTCAAGTCCGGATAGAGCCTTCTCCTCTGTTTAACATTTCGTACATTCCCATCCTTCTGAGATATCTCACTTCTTGCCGGAGACAGCCGCCTCCTCCCCTGTTTCATGCTCCGCACACTCCCATCCTCCTGAGATACCTCACTTTCTGCCGTCTCTGACTTCTCCTCATGTAATTGCTCTAAAACTTCCTGTCCTTTAGTAAGTGCTTCCTGACATCTGCCATCTGTGAGGCAACTACGGACCATCTTCCAAAGGGGTATCACCCCACCCTCTAATATGCCCTGCTCAGAAGCAAAGTCAAGGTCTTTGCCTAATTTATCCCAGCTAGGTATAGTAAGGCTGCCCGAGAATGCAAACCACGGTGCAGCAATATCTGTCTTCTGTAAAAATCTCTCTAAAGTACTACGTTTCACTTCCAGGCCCTTGGAACGTAACAGGTCATCTAGGGCCAGGAGGAGCGGACTTGAAGACGCGGCACCCATGACACAACAACAAAAGACGCACAAAAAACAACAAGAGATACCACAAAAAACAAAAACGAGATGACACAACAAAAGAAACACAGAAAACAAAAGTGAAAGTACACAGTGCAGCTGCAATAAATATGAGGCTCTCTCTTTCTTTGTAGAGGAGCTGACCCCGCTTTGGACGCGGATCCCACTTACTGGGACTATCCCTGCTTTCATAGCAGATCCCACTTACCTGGGATTAACCGGTGCACCACCCCAGACTGACTGAAAGTTCTGGTTCCCGGGTCTCGGCGCCACTTGTCGCGACCCCTTGCCCGCAAGGAAGACGCAACTCAGGAATCTTCTTTCAGCAGTTTATTCAGGTCCTTGATACTTTTTCTTCTCTCAGCTGTTTATTCAGGCCTTTGTATTGACATGTCTTTTAGCTTCTACTACTACTCCTACTGCTACTACTACTACTACTACTACTACTACTACTCCTGCTACTACTACTCCTACTACTACTGCTACGTGCCCCAGCCCTAATAAAGCAGATAAAGCCCCAATGCACAACTGCCACGTGGATTTTTCTCATAGGGTGATTTACAGCTACGTGCCAACTGTCCCAAAATAAGGAGTTGTTTATCACAGGCCACGGTGCTATCAGCGCCATCTTGTAATGGCGGCCACAGTACACAGAAACGGCTCACCACAGATCATGACCTGCAAGTATCATCAAGATTGGGTAAAAAAAATGTTTGCTGAGATTTCAGGAAACTCGTAGTTTTTTTGGAAGCTTGGCAACCCCTTTCAATGAAAGTGATTCTCGTCAGTCTCTGCTTGGGGCTACTTCAATAGGACACAAACCATAGCGATAGAACTTGGAACTACATTATTGTGCCAAGTTTCAAAGAGCTAGCACAAACCGTGTTTCATTTAGTGTTCCAACTACATGTATTTTTATAGGAGAAAACAGAGTGAAACCTAAACATGAAAACGGTTCCTGCAAAGGAACGGTTTAACCGAGATGAACGAAATTTGGTGAGCCAAGTGGGATTGGTGTACTGATCATTACCTTCAAGTATCATCAAGATTGGGTGAAAAAAGGTTTGCTGAGATTTCAGGAAACTCGTAGTTTTTGGAAGCTTGGCAACCCCTTTCAATGAAAGTGATTCTCGTCAGTCTCTGCTTGGGGCTACTTCAATAGGACACAAACCATAGCGATAGAACTTGGAACTACATTATTGTGCCAAGTTTCAAAGAGCTAGCACAAACCGTGTTTGATTTAGAGTTCCAACTACATGTATCCATATAGGAGAAAACAGAGTGGAACCTAAACATGAAAACGGTTCCTGCAAAGGAACGGTTTAACCGAGAAGAACGAAATTTGGTGAGCCAAGTGGGATTGGTGTACTGATCCTTACCTGCAAGTATCATCAAGATTGGGTGAAAAAAGGTTTGCTGAGATTTCAGGAAACTCGTAGTTTTTTGGAAGCTTTGCAACCCCTTTCAATGAAAGTGATTCTCGTCAGTCTCTGCTTGGGGCTACTTCAATAGGACACAAACCATAGCGATAGAACTTGGAACTACATTATTGTGTCACGTATCAAAGAGCTAGCACAAACCGTGTTTGATTTAGAGTTCCAACTACATGTATCCATATAGGAGAAAACAGAGTGAAACCTAAACGTGAAAACGGTTCCTGCAAAGGAACGGTTTAACCGAGACGAACGAAATTTGGTGAGCCAAGTGGGATTGGTGTACTGATCATTACCTGCAAGTATCATCAAGATTGGGTGAAAAAAGGTTTGCTGAGATTTCAGGAAACTCGTAGATTTTTGGAAGCTTGGCAACCCCTTTCAATGAAAGTGATTCTCGTCAGTCTCTGCTTGGGGCTACATCAAGAGGACACAAACCATAGCGATTGAACTTTGAACTACATTATTGTGCCAAGTTTCAAAGAGCTAGCACAAACCGTGT
Organism: Urocitellus parryii; assembly: GCF_045843805.1. Classification (NCBI taxonomy): domain Eukaryota; kingdom Metazoa; phylum Chordata; class Mammalia; order Rodentia; family Sciuridae; genus Urocitellus; species Urocitellus parryii. The sequence continues at coordinate 4,392 of NW_027552825.1, read as the reverse complement.
TTGATTTAGAGTTCCAACTACATGTTTCCATATAGCCGAAAACAGAGTGAAACCTAAACATGAAAATGGTTCCTGCAAAGGAACGGTTTAACCGAGACGAACGAAATTTGGTGAGCCAAGTGGGATTGGTGTCCTGATCATTACCTGCAAATATCATCAAGATTGGGTGAAAAAAGGTTTGCTGAGATTTCAGGAAACTCGTAGTTTTTTGGAAGTTTGGCAACCCCTTTAAATGAAAGTGATTCTCGTCAGTCTCTGCTTGGGGCTACTTCAATAGGACACAAACCATAGCGATAGAACTTGGAACTACATTATTGTGCCAAGATTCAAAGAGCTAGCACAAACCGTGTTTGATTTAGAGTTCCAACTACATGTTTCCATATAGGAGAAAACAGAGTGAAACCTAAACATGAACACGGTTCCTGCAAAGGAACGGTTTAACCGAGAAGAATGAAATTTGGTGAGCCAAGTGGGATTGGTGTACTGATCATTACCTGCAAGTATCATCAAGATTGGGTGAAAAAATTATTTGCTGAGATTTCAGGAAACTCGTAGTTTTTTGGAAGTTTGGCAACCCCTTTAAATGAAAGTGATTCTCGTTAGTCTCTGCTTGGGGCTACTTCAATAGGACACAAACCATAGCGATAGAACTTGGAACTACATTATTGTGCCAAGTTTCAAAGAGCTAGCACAAACCGTGTTTGATTTAGAGTTCCAACTACATGTATCCATATAGGAGAAAACAGAGTGAAACCTAAACATGAAAACGGTTCCTGCAAAGGAACGGTTTAACCGAGAAGAACGAAATTTGGTGAGCCAAGTGGGATTGGTGTACTGATCCTTACTTGCAAGTATCATCAAGATTGGGTGAAAAAAGGTTTGCTGAGATTTCAGGAAACTCGTAGTTTTTTGGAAGCTTGTCAACCCCTTTCAATGAAAGTGATTCTCGTCAGTCTCTGCTTGGGGCTACTTCAATAGGACACAAACCATAGCGATAGAACTTGGAGCTACATTATTGTGTCAAGTTTCAAAGAGCTAGCACAAACCGTGTTTGATTTAGAGTTCCAACTACATGTATCCATATAGGAGAAAACAGAGTGAAACATAAACATGAAAACGGTTCCTGCCAAGGAACGGTTTTAACTGAGAAGAACTAAATTTGGTGAGCCCAGTGCGATTGGTGTACTGATCATGACCTGCAAGTATCATCAAGATTGGGTGAAAAAATGTTTGCTGAGATTTCAGGAAACTCGTAGTTTTTTGGAAGTTTGGCAACCCCTTTCAATGAAAGTGATTCTCGTCAGTCTCTGCTTGGGGCTACTTCAATAGGACACAAACCATAGCGATAGAACTTGGAACTACATTATTGTGCCAAGTTTCAAAGAGCTAGCACAAACCGTGTTTCATTTAGTGTTCCAACTACATGTATCGATATAGGAGAAAACAGAGTGAAACCTAAACATGAAAACGGTTCCTGCAAAGGAACGGTTTAACCGAGATGAACGAAATTTGGTGAGCCAAGTGGGATTGGTGTACTGATCATTACCTTCAAGTATCATCAAGATTGGGTGAAAAAAGGTTTGCTGAGATTTCAGGAAACTCGTAGTTTTTTGGAAGCATGGCAACCCCTTTCAATGAAAGTGGTTCTCGTCAGTCTCTGCTTGGGGCTACTTCAATAGGACACAAACCATAGCGATAGAACTTGGAACTACATTATTGTGCCAAGTTTCAAAGAGCTAGCACAAACCGTGTTTGATTTAGAGTTCCAACTACATGTATCCATATAGGAGAAAACAGAGTGAAACCTAAACATGAAAACGGTTCCTGCAAAGAACGGTTTAACCGAGAAGAACGAAATTTGGTGAGCCAAGTGGGATTGGTGTACTGATCCTTACCTGCAAGTATCATCAAGATTGGGTGAAAAAAGGTTTGCTGAGATTTCAGGAAACTCGTAGTTTTTTGGAAGCTTGGCAACCCCTTTCAATGAAAGTGATTCTCGTCAGTCTCTGCTTGGGGCTACTTCAATAGGACACAAACCATAGCGATAGAACTTGGAGCTACATTATTGTGTCAAGTTTCAAAGAGCTAGCACAAACCGTGTTTGATTTAGAGTTCCAACTACATGTATCCATATAGGAGAAAACAGAGTGAAACATAAACATGAAAACGGTTCCTGCAAAGGAACGGTTTAACCGAGAAGAACGAAATTTGGTGAGCCAAGTGGGATTGGTGTTCTGATCCTTACCTGCAAGTATCATCAAGATTGGGTGAAAAAAAGGTTTGCTGAGATTTCAGGAAACTCGTAGATTTTTGGAAGCCTGGCAACCCCTTTCAATGAAAGTGATTCTCGTCAGTCTCTGCTTGGGGCTACATCAAGAGGACACAAACCATAGAGATTGAACTTTGAACTACATTATTGTGCCAAGTTTCAAAGAGCTAGCACAAACCGTGTTTGATTTAGAGTTCCAACTACATGTATCCATATAGGAGAAAACAGAGTGAAACCTAAACATGAAAACGGTTCCTGCCAAGGAATGTTTTAACGGAGAAGAACTAAATTTTGTGAGCCCAGTGGGATTGGTGTACTGATCATTACCTGCAAGTCTCATCAAGATTGGGTGAAAAAATGTTTGCTGAGATTTCAGGAAACTCGTAGTTTTTTGGAAGCTTGGCAACCCCTTTCAATGAAAGTGATTCTCGTCAGTCTCTGCTTGGGGCTACTTCAATAGGACAAAAACCATAGCGATAGAACTTGGAACTACATTATTGTGCCAAGTTTCAAAGAGCTAGCATAAACCGTATTTGATTTAGAGTTCCAACTACATGTATCCATATAGGAGAAAACAGAGTGAAACCTAAACATGAAAACGGTTCCTGCAAAGGAACGGTTTAACCGAGAAGAACGAAATTTGGTGAGCCAAGTGGGACTGGTGTACTGATCATTACCTGCAAGTATCATCAAGATTGGGTGAAAAAAGTTTTGCTGAGATTTCAGGAAACTCGTAGATTTTTGGAAGCTTGGCAACCCCTTTCAATGAAAGTGATTCTCGTCAGTCTCTGCTTGGGGCTACTTCAATAGGACACAAACCATAGCGATAGAACTTGGAACTACATTATTGTGCCAAGTTTCAAAGAGCTAGCACAAACCGTGTTTCATTTAGAGTTCCAACTACATGTTTCCATATTGGAGAAAACAGAGTGAAGCCTAAACATGAAAACGGTTCCTGCAAAGGAACGGTTTAACCGAGAAGAACGAAATTTGGTGAGCCCAGTGGGATTGGTGTACTGATCCTTACCTGCAAGTATCATCAAGATTGGGTGAAAAAAGGTTTGCTGAGATTTCAGGAAACTCGTAGTTTTTTGGAAGCTTGGCAACCCCTTTCAATGAAAGTGATTCTCGTCAGTCTCTGCTTGGGGCTACATCAATAGGACACAAACCATAGCGATAGAACTTGGAACTACATTATTGTGCCAAGTTTCAAAGAGCTAGCACAAACCGTGTTTGATTTAGAGTTCCAACTACATGTATCCATATAGGAGAAAGGAGAGTGAAACCTAAACATGAAAACGGTTCCTGCCAAGGAACGGTTTAACCGAGAAGAACTAAATTTGGTGAGCCCAGTGCGATTGGTGTACTGATCATTATCGCGACCCCTTGCCCGCAAGGAAGACGCAACTCAGGAATCTTCTTTCAGCAGTTTATTCAGGTCCTTGATACTTTTTCTTCTCTCAGCTGTTTATTCAGGCCTTTGTATTGACATGTCTTTTAGCTTCTACTACTACTCCTACTGCTACTACTACTACTACTACTACTACTACTACTACTCCTGCTACTACTACTCCTACTACTACTGCTACGTGCCCCAGCCCTAATAAAGCAGATAAAGCCCCAATGCACAACTGCCACGTGGATCTTTCTCATAGGGTGATTTACAGCTATGTGCCAACTCTCCCAAAATAAGGAGTTGTTTATCACAGGCCACGGTGCTATCAGCGCCATCTTGTAATGGCGGCCACAGTACACAGAAACGGCTCACCACAGTTCCCCCTTTTTAGTTTTACTAAGACAATACAGGCGAGAGTAGAGGTCCTATCCCACTGTGCAGAAGTGGCTGCATATGGTTCAGCCCTAAGGAGGCGCCTTCCCCAGATCTGGCTCCATATCAGCCGACTCCTTTTTTCGTGGGGCGGGGCGTGGACGTCCAACCCGCATGCAATAGGACATGCTCCCCTTGAGGTCCACTTCAAGGATCACTCAAGTGCAGTGCCTTGCCTCGCATCCTGTATCGTGACGATGGTGGACGAAGGGGGACAGCTGAGGCTGAACTGTGACTGATTAGAAATACGACGACAAACAAGTTGGCAGCACCCTGAAAGAAAGGCACGGACAGT
>NW_027552824.1:0-55632 GCF_045843805.1 Urocitellus parryii | reverse complement strand
CTGCTTGGGGCTACTTCAATAGGACACAAACCATAGCGATATAACTTGGAACTACATTTTTATGCCAACTTTCAAAGAGCTAGCACAAACCGTGTTTGATTAAGAGTTCCAACTGCATGTATCCATATAGGAGAAAACAGAGTGAAACCGAAACATGAAAACGGTTACAGCAAAGGAACGGTTTAAGCTAGAAGAACGAAATTTGGTTTGCTAAGTGGGACTGGTGTACTCATCATTACCTGCAGGTATCATCAAGTTTGGGTGAAAAAATGTTTGCTGAGATTTCACGAAACTCGTAGTTTTTTGGAAGCTTGGCAACCCCTTTCAATGAAAGGGATTCTCATCAGTCTCTGCTTGGGGCTACTTCAATAGGACACAAACCATAGCGATAGAACTTGGAACTGCATTATTGTGCCAACTTTCAAAGAGCTAGCAAAAACCGTGTTTGATTTAGAGTTCCAACTACATGTATCCATATAGGAGAAAACAGAGTGAAACCGAAACATGAAAACGGTTACTGCAAATGAACGTTTAAGCTAGAAGATCGAAATTTGGTGAGCCAAGTGGGATCGGTGTACTGATCATTACCTGCCAGTATCATCAAGATTGGGTGAAAAAATGTTTGCTGAGATTTCCGGAAACTCGTAGTTTCTTGGAAGCTTGGCAACCCCTTTCAATGAAAGTGATTCTCGTCAGTCTCTGCTTGGGGCTACTTCAATAGGACACAAACCGTAGCGATAGAACTTGGAACTACATTACTGTGCCAAGTTTCAAAGAGCTAGCAGAAACAGTGTTTGATTTAGAGTTCCAACTACATGTATCCATATATGAGAAAACAGAGTGAAACCTAAACATTAAAACGGTTACTGCAAAGGAACGGTTTAACCTAGAAGAACGAAATTTGGTGAGCCAAGTCGGATTGGTGGACTGATCCTTACCTGCAAGTATCATCAAGATTGGGTGAAAAAAATGTTTGCTGAGATTTCCGGAAACTCGTAGTTTTTTGGAAGCTTGGCAACCCCTTTCAATGAAAGTGATACTCGTCAGTCTCTGCTTGGGGCTACTTCAATAGGACACAAACCATAGCGATAGAACTTGGACCTGCATTATTGTGCCAGGTTTCAAAGAGCTAGCAGACACCGTGTTTGATTTAGAGTTCCAACTACATGTATCCATATAGGAGAAAACAGAGTGAAACCTAAACATGAAAACGGTTACTGCAAAGGAACGGTTTAACCTAGAAGAACGAAATTTGGTGAGCCAAGTGGGATTGGTGTACTGATCATTACCTGCCAGTATCATCAAGATTGGGTGAAAAAAATGTTTGCTGAGATTTCAGGAAACTCGTAGTTTTTTGGAAGCTTGGCAACCCCTTTCAATGAAAGTGATTCTCGACAGTCTCTGCTTGGGGCTACTTCAATAGGACACAAACCATAGCGATAGAACTTGGAACTGCATTATTGTGCCAAGTTTCAAAGAGCTAGCACAAACCGTGTTTGATTTAGAGTTCCAACTACATGTATCCATATAGGAGAAAACAGAGTGAAACCTAAACATGAAAGCGGTTTCTGCAAAGGAACCGTTTAACGTAGAAGAATGAAATTTGGTGAGATAAGTGGGATTGGTGTTCTGATCATTACATGCCAGTATCATCAAGATTGGGTGAAAATATGTTTGCTGAGATTTCCGGAAACTCGTAGTTTTTCGAAAGCTTGGCAACAACTTTCACTGAAAGTGATTCTCGTCAGTCTCTGCTTGAGGCTACTTCAATAGGACACAAACCATAGCGATATAACTTGGAACTACATTATTGTGCCAAGTTTCAAAGAGGTAGCACAAACCGTGTTTGATTTAGAGTTCCAACTATATGTATCCATATAGGAGAAAACAGAGTGAAACCTAAACATGAAAACGGTTACTGCAAAGGAATGGTTTAACCTAGAAGAACGAAATTTGGTGAGCCAAGTGGGATTGGATTACTGATTATTGCCTGCAAGTATCATCAAGATTGGTGAAAAAATGTTTGCTGAGATTTCAGGAAACTCGTAGTTTTTTGGAAGCTTGGCAACCCCTTTCAATGAAAGTGATTCTCCTCAGTCTCTGCTTGAGGCTACTTCAATAAGACACAAACCATACCCATAGAACTTGGAACTACATTATTGTGCCAAGTTTCAAAGAGCTAGCACAAACCGTGTTTGATTTAGTGTTCCAAATACACGTATCCATATAGTAGAAAACAGTGAAACCTAAACATGTAAACGGTTACTGCAAAGGAACGGTTTAACCTAGAAGAACAAAATTTGGTGAGCCAAGTGGGATTGGTGTACTAATCATTACCTGCAAGTATCATCAAGATTGGGTGAAAAAAATGTTTGCTCAGATTTAAGGAAATCATAGTTTTTTTGAAGCTTGGCAACCCCTTTCAATGACAGTGATTCTCGTCAGTCTCTGCTTGGGGCTACTTCAATAGGACACAAACCATAGCGATAGAACTTGGAACTACATTATTGTGCCAAGTTTCAAAGAGCTATCACAAACCGTGTTTCATTTAGGGTTCCAACTACATGTATCCATATAGGAGAAAACAGAGTGAAATCGAAACATGAAAACGGTTACTGCAAAGGAACGGTTTAAGCTAGAAGAACGAAATTTGGTGAGCTAAGTGGGACTGGTGTACTGATCATTACCTGCGGGCATCATCAAGATTGGGTGAAAAAATGTTTGCTGAGATTTCAAGAAACTCGTAGTTTTTTGGAAGCTTGGCAACCCCTTTCAATGAAAGTGATTCTCGTCAGTCTCTGCTTGGGGCTAAATCAATAGGACACAAACCATAGCGATAGAACTTGGAACTGCATTATTGTGCCAAGTTTCAAAGAGCTAGCACAAACCGTGTTTGATTTAGAGTTCCAACTACATGTATCCATATAGGAGAAAACAGAGTGAAACCTAAACATGAAAACGGTTTCTGCAAAGGAACCGTTTAACGTAGAAGAATGAAATTTGGTGAGATAAGTGGGATTGGTGTTCTGATCATTACCTGCCAGTATCATCAAGATTGGGTTAAAAAAATGTTTGCTGAGATTTCCGGGAACTCGTAGTTTTTTGGAAGCTTGGCAACCCCTTTCAATGAAAGTGATTCTCGTCAGTCTCTGCTTGGGGCTAAATCAATAGGACACAAACCATAGCGATAGAACTTGGAACTGCATTATTGTGCCAAGTTTCAAAGAGCTAGCACAAACCGTGTTTGATTTAGAGTTCCAACTACATGTATCCATATAGGAGAAAACAGAGTGAAACCGAAACATGAAAACGGTTACTGCAAAGGAACGGTTTAACCTAGAAGAACGAAATTTGGTGAGCCAAGTGGGATTGGTGTACTGATCATTACCTGCCCGTATCATCAATATTGGGTGAAAAAATGTTTGCTGAGATTTCCGGAAACTCGTAGTTTTTTGGAAGCTTTGCAACCCCTTTCAATGAAAGTGATTCTCGTCAGTCTCTGCTTGGTGCTACTTCAATAGGACACAAACCATAGCGATAGAACTTGGAACTACATTATTGTGTCAAGTTTCAAAGAGCTAGCACAAACCGTGTTTGATTTAGAGTTCCAACTACATGTATCCATATAGGAGAAAACAGAGTGAAACCTAAGCATGAAAACGGTTACTGCAAAGGAATGGTTTAACCTAGAAGAACGAAATTTGGTGAGCCAAGTGGGATTGGTGTACTGATCATTACCTGCAGGTATCATCAAGATTGGGTGAAAAAATGTTTGCTGAGATTTCAAGAAACTCGTAGTTTTTTGGAAGCTTGGCAACCCCTTTCAATGAAAGTGATTCTCGTCACTCTCTGCTTGGGTCTACTTCAATAGGACACAAACCATAGCGATAGAACTTGGAACTGCATTATTGTGCCAAGTTTCAAAGAGCTAGCACAAACCGTGTTTGATTTAGAGTTCCAACTACATGTATCCATATAGGAGAAAACAAAGTGAAACCTAAACATGAAAACGGTTTCTGCAAAGGAACCGTTTAACGTAGAAGAATGAAATTTGGTGTGATAATTGGGATTGGTGTTCTGATCATTACCTGCCAGTATCATCAAGATTGGGTGAAAAAATGTTTGCTGAGATTTCCGGAAACACGTAGTTTTTCGAAAGCTTGGCAACCCCTTTCACTGAAAGTGATTCTCGTCAGTCTCTGCTTGGGGCTACTTCAATAGGACACAAACCATAGCGATATAACTTGGAACTACATTTTTATGCCAACTTTCAAAGAGCTAGCACAAACCGTGTTTGATTAAGAGTTCCAACTGCATGTATCCATATAGGAGAAAACAGAGTGAAACCGAAACATGAAAACGGTTACAGCAAAGGAACGGTTTAAGCTAGAAGAACGAAATTTGGTTTGCTAAGTGGGACTGGTGTACTCATCATTACCTGCAGGTATCATCAAGTTTGGGTGAAAAAATGTTTGCTGAGATTTCACGAAACTCGTAGTTTTTTGGAAGCTTGGCAACCCCTTTCAATGAAAGGGATTCTCATCAGTCTCTGCTTGGGGCTACTTCAATAGGACACAAACCATAGCGATAGAACTTGGAACTGCATTATTGTGCCAACTTTCAAAGAGCTAGCAAAAACCGTGTTTGATTTAGAGTTCCAAATACATGTATCCATATATGAGAAAACAGAGTGAAACCGAAACATGAAAACGGTTCCTTCAAAGGAACGGTTTAAGCTAGAAGAACGAAATTTGGTGAGCCAAGTGGGATTGGTGTACTGATCATTACCTGCAAGTATCATCAAGATTGGGTGAAAAAATGTTTGCTGAGATTTCCGGAAAATCGTAGTTTTTTGGAAGCTTGGCAACCCCTTTAATGAAAGTGATTCTCGTCAGTCTCTGCTTGGGGCTAAATCAATAGGACACAAACCATAGCGATAGAACTTGGAACTGCATTATTGTGCCAAGTTTCAAAGAGCTAGCACAAACCGTGTTTGATTTAGAGTTCCAACTACATGTATCCATATAGGAGAAAACAGAGTGAAACCTAAGCATGAAAACGGTACTGCAAAGGAATGGTTTAACCTAGAAGAACGAAATTTGGTGAGCCAATTGGGATTGGTGTACTGATCATTACCTGCCGGTATCATCAAGATTGGGTTAAAAAATGTTTGCTGAGATTTCCGGAAACTCGTAGTTTTTCGAAAGCTTGGCAACCGCTTTCAATGAAAGTGATTCTCGTCAGTCTCTGCTTGGGGCTACTTCAATAGGACACAAACCATTGCGATATAACTTGGAACTACATTTTAGTGCCAACTTTCAAAGAGCTAGCACAAACCGTGTTTGATTTAGAGTTCCAACTACATGTATCCATATAAGAGAAAACAGAGTGAAACCGAAACATGAAAACGGTTCCTGCAAAGGAACGGTTTAAGCTACAAGAACGAAATTTGGTGAGAAAAGTGGGATTGGTGTACTGATCATTACCTGAAAGTATCATCAAGATAGGGTGAAAAAATGTTTGCTGAGATTTCAGGAAACTCGTAGTTTTTTGGCAGCTTGGCAACCCCTTTCAGTCAAAGTGATTCTCGTCAGTCTCTGCTTGGGGATACTTCAATAGGACACAAACCATAGCGATAGAACTTGGAACTACATTATTGTGCCAAGTTTCAAAGAGCTATCACAAACCGTGTTTGATTTAGAGTTCAAACTACATGTATCCATATAGGAGAAAACAGAGTGAAACCGAAACATGAAAACGGTTACTGCAAAGGAACGCTTTAATGTAGAAGAACGAAATTTGGTGAGCCAAGTGGGACTGGTGTACTGATCATTACCTGCCAGTATCTTCAAGATTGGGTGAAAAAATGTTTGCTGAGATTTCAAGAAACTCGTAGTTTTAGGAAGCTTGGCAACCCCTTTCAATGAAAGTGATTCTCGTCAGTCTCTGCTTGGGGCTACTTCAGTAGGACACAAACCATAGCGATAGAACTTGGAACTACATTATTGTGCCAAGTTTCAAAGAGCTATCAGAAACCATGTTTGATTTAGAGTTCCAACTACATGTATCCATACAGGAGAAAACAGAGTGAAACCGAAACATGTAAACGGTTACTGCAAAGGAATGGTTTACCCTAGAAGAACGAAATTAGGTGAGCCAAGTGGGATTGTTGTACTGATCATTACCTGCAAGTATCATCAAGATTGGGTGAAAAAATGTTTGCTGAGATTTCCGGGAACTCGTAGTTTTTCGAAAGCTTGGCAACCCATTTCACTGAAAGTGATTCTCGTCAGTGTCTGATTGGGGCTACTTCAATAGGACACAAACCATAGCGATATAACTTGGAACTACATTATTGTGCCAACTTTCAAAGAGCTAGCACAAACCGTGTTTGATTTAGAGTTCCAAATACATGTATCCATATAGGAGAAAACAGAGTGAAACCGAAACATGAAAACGGTTCCTGCAAAGGAACGGTTTAAGCTAGAAGAACGAAATTTGGTGAGCCAAGTGGGATTGGTGTACTGATCATTACCTGCAAGTATCATCAAGATTGGGTGAAAAAATGTTTGCTGAGATTTCCGGAAACTCGTAGTTTTTTGGAAGCTTGGCAACCCCTTTCAATGAAAGTGATTCTCGTCAGTCTCTGCTTTGGGCTAAATCAATAGGACACAAACCATAGCGATAGAACTTGGAACTGCATTATTGTGCCAAGTTTCAAAGAGCTAGCACAAACCGTGTTTGATTTAGAGTTCCATCTACATGTATCCATATAGGAGAAAACAGAGTGAAACCGAAACATGAAAACGGTTTCTGCAAAGGAACCGTTTAACGTAGAAGAATGAAAATTTGTGTGATAATTGGGATTGGTGTTCTGATCATTACCTGCCAGTATCATCAATATTGGGTGAAAAAATGTTTGCTGAGATTTCCGGAAACTCGCAGTTTTTCGAAAGCTTGGCAACCCCTTTCACTGAAAGTGATTCTCATCAGTCTCTGCTTGGGGCTACTTCAATAGGACACAAACCATAGCGATATAACTTGGAACTACATTTTTATGCCAACTTTCAAAGAGCTAGCACAAACCGTGTTTGATTAAGAGTTCCAACTGCATGTATCCATATAGGAGAAAACAGAGTGAAACCGAAACATGAAAACGGTTACAGCAAAGGAACGGTTTAAGCTAGAAGAACGAAATTTGGTGAGCTAAGTGGGACTGGTGTACTGATCATTACCTGCAGGTATCATCAAGATTGGGTTAAAAAATGTTTGCTGAGATTTCAAGAAACTCGTAGTTTTTTGGAAGCTTGGCAACCCCTTTCAATGAAAGGGATTCTCATCAGTCTCTGCTTGGGGCTACTTCAATTGGACACAAACCGTAGCGATAGAACTTGGAACTACATTACTCTGCCAAGTTGCAAAGAGCTAGCAGAAACCGTGTTTGATTTAGAGTTCCAACTACATGTATCCATATAGGAGAAAAGAGAGTGAAACCTAAACATTAAAACGGTTACTGCAAAGGAACGGTTTAACCTAGAAGAAGGAAATTTTGGTGAGCCAAGTCGGATTGGTGGACTGATCCTTACCTGCAAGTATCATCATGATTGGGTGAAAAAATGTTTGCTGAGATTTCAGGAAACTCGTAGTTTTTTGGAAGCTTGGCAACCCCTTTCAATGAAAGTGATACTCGTCAGTCTCTGCTTGGGGCTACTTCAATAGGACACAAACCATAGCGATAGAACTTGGAAATGCATTATTGTGCCAGGTTTCCAAGAGCTAGCAGACACCGTGTTTGATTTAGAGTTCCAACTACATGTATCCATATAGGAGAAAAGAGAGTGAAACCTAAACATTAAAACGGTTACTGCAAAGGAACGGTTTAACCTAGAAGAACGAAATTTGGTGAGCCAAGTGGGATTGGTGTACTGATCATTACCTGCCAGTATCATCAAGATTGGGTGAAAAAAATGTTTGCTGAGATTTCAGGAAACTCGTAGTTTTTTGGAAGCTTGGCAACCCCTTTCAATGAAAGTGATTCTCGTCAGTCTCTGCTTGGGGCTACTTCAATAGGACACAAACCATAGCGATAGAACTTGGAACTGCATTATTGTGCCAAGTTTCAAAGAGCTAGCACAAACCGTGTTTGATTTAGAGTTCCAACTACATGTATCCATATAGGAGAAAACAGAGTGAAACCTAAACATGAAAACGGTTTCTTCAAAGGAACCGTTTAACATAGAAGAATGAAATTTGGTGAGATAAGTGGGATTGGTGTTCTGATCATTACCTGCAAGTATCATCAAGATTGGGTGAAAAAATGTTTGCTGAGATTTCCGGAAACTCGTAGTATTTCGAAAGCTTGGCAACCCCTTTCACTGAAAGTGATTCTCGTCAGTCTCTGCTTGAGGCTACTTCAATAGGACACAAACCATAGCGATATAACTTGGAACTACATTATTGTGCCAACTTTCAAAGAGCTAGCACATACCGTGTTTGATTTAGAGTTCCAACTACATGTATCCATATAGGAGAAAACAGAGTGAAACCGAAACATGAAAACGGTTACTGCAAATGAACGTTTAAGCTAGAAGATCGAAATTTGGTGAGCCAAGTGGGATCGGTGTACTGATCATTACCTGCCAGTATCATCAAGATTGGGTGAAAAAATGTTTGCTGAGATTTCCGGAAACTCGTAGTTTCTTGGAAGCTTGGCAACCCCTTTCAATGAAAGTGATTCTCGTCAGTCTCTGCTTGGGGCTACTTCAATAGGACACAAACCGTAGCGATAGAACTTGGAACTACATTACTGTGCCAAGTTTCAAAGAGCTAGCAGAAACAGTGTTTGATTTAGAGTTCCAACTACATGTATCCATATATGAGAAAACAGAGTGAAACCTAAACATTAAAACGGTTACTGCAAAGGAACGGTTTAACCTAGAAGAACGAAATTTGGTGAGCCAAGTCGGATTGGTGGACTGATCCTTACCTGCAAGTATCATCAAGATTGGGTGAAAAAATGTTTGCTGAGATTTCCGGAAACTCGTAGTTTTTTGGAAGCTTGGCAACCCCTTTCAATGAAAGTGATACTCGTCAGTCTCTGCTTGGGGCTACTTCAATAGGACACAAACCATAGCGATAGAACTTGGACCTGCATTATTGTGCCAGGTTTCAAAGAGCTAGCAGACACCGTGTTTGATTTAGAGTTCCAACTACATGTATCCATATAGGAGAAAACAGAGTGAAACCTAAACATGAAAACGGTTACTGCAAAGGAACGGTTTAACCTAGAAGAACGAAATTTGGTGAGCCAAGTGGGATTGGTGTACTGATCATTACCTGCCAGTATCATCAAGATTGGGTGAAAAAAATGTTTGCTGAGATTTCAGGAAACTCGTAGTTTTTTGGAAGCTTGGCAACCCCTTTCAATGAAAGTGATTCTCGACAGTCTCTGCTTGGGGCTACTTCAATAGGACACAAACCATAGCGATAGAACTTGGAACTGCATTATTGTGCCAAGTTTCAAAGAGCTAGCACAAACCGTGTTTGATTTAGAGTTCCAACTACATGTATCCATATAGGAGAAAACAGAGTGAAACCTAAACATGAAAGCGGTTTCTGCAAAGGAACCGTTTAACGTAGAAGAATGAAATTTGGTGAGATAAGTGGGATTGGTGTTCTGATCATTACATGCCAGTATCATCAAGATTGGGTGAAAATATGTTTGCTGAGATTTCCGGAAACTCGTAGTTTTTCGAAAGCTTGGCAACAACTTTCACTGAAAGTGATTCTCGTCAGTCTCTGCTTGAGGCTACTTCAATAGGACACAAACCATAGCGATATAACTTGGAACTACATTATTGTGCCAAGTTTCAAAGAGGTAGCACAAACCGTGTTTGATTTAGAGTTCCAACTATATGTATCCATATAGGAGAAAACAGAGTGAAACCTAAACATGAAAACGGTTACTGCAAAGGAATGGTTTAACCTAGAAGAACGAAATTTGGTGAGCCAAGTGGGATTGGATTACTGATTATTGCCTGCAAGTATCATCAAGATTGGTGAAAAAATGTTTGCTGAGATTTCAGGAAACTCGTAGTTTTTTGGAAGCTTGGCAACCCCTTTCAATGAAAGTGATTCTCCTCAGTCTCTGCTTGAGGCTACTTCAATAAGACACAAACCATACCCATAGAACTTGGAACTACATTATTGTGCCAAGTTTCAAAGAGCTAGCACAAACCGTGTTTGATTTAGTGTTCCAAATACACGTATCCATATAGTAGAAAACAGTGAAACCTAAACATGTAAACGGTTACTGCAAAGGAACGGTTTAACCTAGAAGAACAAAATTTGGTGAGCCAAGTGGGATTGGTGTACTAATCATTACCTGCAAGTATCATCAAGATTGGGTGAAAAAAATGTTTGCTCAGATTTAAGGAAATCATAGTTTTTTTGAAGCTTGGCAACCCCTTTCAATGACAGTGATTCTCGTCAGTCTCTGCTTGGGGCTACTTCAATAGGACACAAACCATAGCGATAGAACTTGGAACTACATTATTGTGCCAAGTTTCAAAGAGCTATCACAAACCGTGTTTCATTTAGGGTTCCAACTACATGTATCCATATAGGAGAAAACAGAGTGAAACCGAAACATGAAAACGGTTACTGCAAAGGAACGGTTTAAGCTAGAAGAACGAAATTTGGTGAGCTAAGTGGGACTGGTGTACTGATCATTACCTGCGGGCATCATCAAGATTGGGTGAAAAAATGTTTGCTGAGATTTCAAGAAACTCGTAGTTTTTTGGAAGCTTGGCAACCCCTTTCAATGAAAGTGATTCTCGTCAGTCTCTGCTTGGGGCTAAATCAATAGGACACAAACCATAGCGATAGAACTTGGAACTGCATTATTGTGCCAAGTTTCAAAGAGCTAGCACAAACCGTGTTTGATTTAGAGTTCCAACTACATGTATCCATATAGGAGAAAACAGAGTGAAACCTAAACATGAAAACGGTTTCTGCAAAGGAACCGTTTAACGTAGAAGAATGAAATTTGGTGAGATAAGTGGGATTGGTGTTCTGATCATTACCTGCCAGTATCATCAAGATTGGGTTAAAAAAATGTTTGCTGAGATTTCCGGGAACTCGTAGTTTTTTGGAAGCTTGGCAACCCCTTTCAATGAAAGTGATTCTCGTCAGTCTCTGCTTGGGGCTAAATCAATAGGACACAAACCATAGCGATAGAACTTGGAACTGCATTATTGTGCCAAGTTTCAAAGAGCTAGCACAAACCGTGTTTGATTTAGAGTTCCAACTACATGTATCCATATAGGAGAAAACAGAGTGAAACCGAAACATGAAAACGGTTACTGCAAAGGAACGGTTTAACCTAGAAGAACGAAATTTGGTGAGCCAAGTGGGATTGGTGTACTGATCATTACCTGCCCGTATCATCAATATTGGGTGAAAAAATGTTTGCTGAGATTTCCGGAAACTCGTAGTTTTTTGGAAGCTTTGCAACCCCTTTCAATGAAAGTGATTCTCGTCAGTCTCTGCTTGGTGCTACTTCAATAGGACACAAACCATAGCGATAGAACTTGGAACTACATTATTGTGTCAAGTTTCAAAGAGCTAGCACAAACCGTGTTTGATTTAGAGTTCCAACTACATGTATCCATATAGGAGAAAACAGAGTGAAACCTAAGCATGAAAACGGTTACTGCAAAGGAATGGTTTAACCTAGAAGAACGAAATTTGGTGAGCCAAGTGGGATTGGTGTACTGATCATTACCTGCAGGTATCATCAAGATTGGGTGAAAAAATGTTTGCTGAGATTTCAAGAAACTCGTAGTTTTTTGGAAGCTTGGCAACCCCTTTCAATGAAAGTGATTCTCGTCACTCTCTGCTTGGGTCTACTTCAATAGGACACAAACCATAGCGATAGAACTTGGAACTGCATTATTGTGCCAAGTTTCAAAGAGCTAGCACAAACCGTGTTTGATTTAGAGTTCCAACTACATGTATCCATATAGGAGAAAACAAAGTGAAACCTAAACATGAAAACGGTTTCTGCAAAGGAACCGTTTAACGTAGAAGAATGAAATTTGGTGTGATAATTGGGATTGGTGTTCTGATCATTACCTGCCAGTATCATCAAGATTGGGTGAAAAAATGTTTGCTGAGATTTCCGGAAACACGTAGTTTTTCGAAAGCTTGGCAACCCCTTTCACTGAAAGTGATTCTCGTCAGTCTCTGCTTGGGGCTACTTCAATAGGACACAAACCATAGCGATATAACTTGGAACTACATTTTTATGCCAACTTTCAAAGAGCTAGCACAAACCGTGTTTGATTAAGAGTTCCAACTGCATGTATCCATATAGGAGAAAACAGAGTGAAACCGAAACATGAAAACGGTTACAGCAAAGGAACGGTTTAAGCTAGAAGAACGAAATTTGGTTTGCTAAGTGGGACTGGTGTACTCATCATTACCTGCAGGTATCATCAAGTTTGGGTGAAAAAATGTTTGCTGAGATTTCACGAAACTCGTAGTTTTTTGGAAGCTTGGCAACCCCTTTCAATGAAAGGGATTCTCATCAGTCTCTGCTTGGGGCTACTTCAATAGGACACAAACCATAGCGATAGAACTTGGAACTGCATTATTGTGCCAACTTTCAAAGAGCTAGCAAAAACCGTGTTTGATTTAGAGTTCCAAATACATGTATCCATATATGAGAAAACAGAGTGAAACCGAAACATGAAAACGGTTCCTTCAAAGGAACGGTTTAAGCTAGAAGAACGAAATTTGGTGAGCCAAGTGGGATTGGTGTACTGATCATTACCTGCAAGTATCATCAAGATTGGGTGAAAAAATGTTTGCTGAGATTTCCGGAAAATCGTAGTTTTTTGGAAGCTTGGCAACCCCTTTAATGAAAGTGATTCTCGTCAGTCTCTGCTTGGGGCTAAATCAATAGGACACAAACCATAGCGATAGAACTTGGAACTGCATTATTGTGCCAAGTTTCAAAGAGCTAGCACAAACCGTGTTTGATTTAGAGTTCCAACTACATGTATCCATATAGGAGAAAACAGAGTGAAACCTAAGCATGAAAACGGTACTGCAAAGGAATGGTTTAACCTAGAAGAACGAAATTTGGTGAGCCAATTGGGATTGGTGTACTGATCATTACCTGCCGGTATCATCAAGATTGGGTTAAAAAATGTTTGCTGAGATTTCCGGAAACTCGTAGTTTTTCGAAAGCTTGGCAACCGCTTTCAATGAAAGTGATTCTCGTCAGTCTCTGCTTGGGGCTACTTCAATAGGACACAAACCATTGCGATATAACTTGGAACTACATTTTAGTGCCAACTTTCAAAGAGCTAGCACAAACCGTGTTTGATTTAGAGTTCCAACTACATGTATCCATATAAGAGAAAACAGAGTGAAACCGAAACATGAAAACGGTTCCTGCAAAGGAACGGTTTAAGCTACAAGAACGAAATTTGGTGAGAAAAGTGGGATTGGTGTACTGATCATTACCTGAAAGTATCATCAAGATAGGGTGAAAAAATGTTTGCTGAGATTTCAGGAAACTCGTAGTTTTTTGGCAGCTTGGCAACCCCTTTCAGTCAAAGTGATTCTCGTCAGTCTCTGCTTGGGGATACTTCAATAGGACACAAACCATAGCGATAGAACTTGGAACTACATTATTGTGCCAAGTTTCAAAGAGCTATCACAAACCGTGTTTGATTTAGAGTTCAAACTACATGTATCCATATAGGAGAAAACAGAGTGAAACCGAAACATGAAAACGGTTACTGCAAAGGAACGCTTTAATGTAGAAGAACGAAATTTGGTGAGCCAAGTGGGACTGGTGTACTGATCATTACCTGCCAGTATCTTCAAGATTGGGTGAAAAAATGTTTGCTGAGATTTCAAGAAACTCGTAGTTTTTAGGAAGCTTGGCAACCCCTTTCAATGAAAGTGATTCTCGTCAGTCTCTGCTTGGGGCTACTTCAGTAGGACACAAACCATAGCGATAGAACTTGGAACTACATTATTGTGCCAAGTTTCAAAGAGCTATCAGAAACCATGTTTGATTTAGAGTTCCAACTACATGTATCCATACAGGAGAAAACAGAGTGAAACCGAAACATGTAAACGGTTACTGCAAAGGAATGGTTTACCCTAGAAGAACGAAATTAGGTGAGCCAAGTGGGATTGTTGTACTGATCATTACCTGCAAGTATCATCAAGATTGGGTGAAAAAATGTTTGCTGAGATTTCCGGGAACTCGTAGTTTTTCGAAAGCTTGGCAACCCATTTCACTGAAAGTGATTCTCGTCAGTGTCTGATTGGGGCTACTTCAATAGGACACAAACCATAGCGATATAACTTGGAACTACATTATTGTGCCAACTTTCAAAGAGCTAGCACAAACCGTGTTTGATTTAGAGTTCCAAATACATGTATCCATATAGGAGAAAACAGAGTGAAACCGAAACATGAAAACGGTTCCTGCAAAGGAACGGTTTAAGCTAGAAGAACGAAATTTGGTGAGCCAAGTGGGATTGGTGTACTGATCATTACCTGCAAGTATCATCAAGATTGGGTGAAAAAATGTTTGCTGAGATTTCCGGAAACTCGTAGTTTTTTGGAAGCTTGGCAACCCCTTTCAATGAAAGTGATTCTCGTCAGTCTCTGCTTTGGGCTAAATCAATAGGACACAAACCATAGCGATAGAACTTGGAACTGCATTATTGTGCCAAGTTTCAAAGAGCTAGCACAAACCGTGTTTGATTTAGAGTTCCAACTACATGTATCCATATAGGAGAAAACAGAGTGAAACCGAAACATGAAAACGGTTTCTGCAAAGGAACCGTTTAACGTAGAAGAATGAAAATTTGTGTGATAATTGGGATTGGTGTTCTGATCATTACCTGCCAGTATCATCAATATTGGGTGAAAAAATGTTTGCTGAGATTTCCGGAAACTCGCAGTTTTTCGAAAGCTTGGCAACCCCTTTCACTGAAAGTGATTCTCATCAGTCTCTGCTTGGGGCTACTTCAATAGGACACAAACCATAGCGATATAACTTGGAACTACATTTTTATGCCAACTTTCAAAGAGCTAGCACAAACCGTGTTTGATTAAGAGTTCCAACTGCATGTATCCATATAGGAGAAAACAGAGTGAAACCGAAACATGAAAACGGTTACAGCAAAGGAACGGTTTAAGCTAGAAGAACGAAATTTGGTGAGCTAAGTGGGACTGGTGTACTGATCATTACCTGCAGGTATCATCAAGATTGGGTTAAAAAATGTTTGCTGAGATTTCAAGAAACTCGTAGTTTTTTGGAAGCTTGGCAACCCCTTTCAATGAAAGGGATTCTCATCAGTCTCTGCTTGGGGCTACTTCAATTGGACACAAACCGTAGCGATAGAACTTGGAACTACATTACTCTGCCAAGTTGCAAAGAGCTAGCAGAAACCGTGTTTGATTTAGAGTTCCAACTACATGTATCCATATAGGAGAAAAGAGAGTGAAACCTAAACATTAAAACGGTTACTGCAAAGGAACGGTTTAACCTAGAAGAAGGAAATTTGGTGAGCCAAGTCGGATTGGTGGACTGATCCTTACCTGCAAGTATCATCATGATTGGGTGAAAAAATGTTTGCTGAGAATCCGGAAACTCGTAGTTTTTTGGAAGCTTGGCAACCCCTTTCAATGAAAGTGATTCTCGTCAGTCTCTGCTTGGAGCTACTTCAATAGGACAAAAACCATAGCGATAGAACTAGGAACTACATTATTGTGCCAAGTTTCAAAGAGCTAGCACAAACCGTTTTTGATTTAGAGTTCCAACTACATGTATCCATATAGGAGAAAACAGAGTGAAACGTAAACATGAAAACGGTTACTGCAAAAAAACGGTTTAACCTAGAAGAACGAAATTTGGTGAGCCAAGTGGGATTGGTGTACTGATCATTACCTGCCAGTATCATCAAGATTGGGTGAAAAAATGTTTGCTGAGATTTCAGGAAACTCGTAGTTTTTTGGAAGCTTGGCAACCCCTTTCAATGAAAGTGATACTCGTCAGTCTCTGCTTGGGGCTACTTCAATAGGACACAAACCATAGCGATAGAACTTGGAAATGCATTATTGTGCCAGGTTTCCAAGAGCTAGCAGACACCGTGTTTGATTTAGAGTTCCAACTACATGTATCCATATAGGAGAAAAGAGAGTGAAACCTAAACATTAAAACGGTTACTGCAAAGGAACGGTTTAACCTAGAAGAACGAAATTTGGTGAGCCAAGTGGGATTGGTGTACTGATCATTACCTGCCAGTATCATCAAGATTGGGTGAAAAAAATGTTTGCTGAGATTTCAGGAAACTCGTAGTTTTTGGAAGCTTGGCAACCCCTTTCAATGAAAGTGATTCTCGTCAGTCTCTGCTTGGGGCTACTTCAATAGGACACAAACCATAGCGATAGAACTTGGAACTGCATTATTGTGCCAAGTTTCAAAGAGCTAGCACAAACCGTGTTTGATTTAGAGTTCCAACTACATGTATCCATATAGGAGAAAACAGAGTGAAACCTAAACATGAAAACGGTTTCTTCAAAGGAACCGTTTAACATAGAAGAATGAAATTTGGTGAGATAAGTGGGATTGGTGTTCTGATCATTACCTGCAAGTATCATCAAGATTGGGTGAAAAAATGTTTGCTGAGATTTCTGGAAACTCGTAGTATTTCGAAAGCTTGGCAACCCCTTTCACTGAAAGTGATTCTCGTCAGTCTCTGCTTGAGGGCTACTTCAATAGGACACAAACCATAGCGATAGAACTTGGAACTACATTATTGTGCCAACTTTCAAAGAGCTAGCACAAACCGTGTTTGATTTAGAGTTCCAACTACATGTATCCATATGGAGAAAACAGAGTGAAAAAGAAACATGAAAACGGTTACTGCAAAGGAACGGTTTAAGCTAGAAGAACGAAATTTGGTGAGCTAAGTGGGACTGGTGTACTGATCATTACCTGCAGGTATCATCAAGATTGGGTGAAAGAATGTTTGCTGAGATTTCAAGAAACTCGTAGTTTTTTGGAAGCTTGGCAACCCCATTCAATGATAGTGATTCTCGTCAGTCTCTGCTTGGGGCTAATTCAATAGTACACAAACCGTAGCGATAGAACTTGGAACTACATTACTGTGCCAAGTTTCAAAGAGCTAGCCGAAACCGTGTTTGATTTCGAGTTCCAACTACATGTATCCATATAGGAGAAAACAGAGTGAAATCGAAACATGAAAACGGTTACTGCAAAGGAACGGTTTAACCTAGAAGAACGAAATTTGGTGAGCCAAGTGGGATTGGTGTACTGATCATTACCTGCCAGTATCATCATGATTGGGTGAAAAAATGTTGCTGAGATTTCAGGAAACTCGTAGTTTTTTGGAAGCTTGGCAACCCCTTTCAATGAAAGTGATTCTCGTCAGTCTCTGCTTGGGGCTACTTCAATAGGACACAAACCATAGCTATAGAACTTGGAACTACATTATTGTGCCAAGTTTCAAAGAGCTATCACAAACCGTGTTTGATTTAGAGTTCCAACTACATGTATCCATATAGGAGAAAACAGAGTGAAACCGAAACATGAAAACGGTTACTGCAAAGGAACGGTTTAAGCTAGAAGAACGAAATTTGGTGAGCTAAGTGGGACTGGTATACTGATCATTACCTGCAGGTATCATCAAGATTGGGTGAAAGAATGTTTGCTGAGATTTCAAGAAACTCGTAGTTTTTTGGAAGCTTGGCAACCCCTTTCAATGAAAGTGATTTTCGTCAGTCTCTGCTTGGGGCTACTTCAATAGGACACAAACCATAGCGATAGAACTTGGAACTACATTATTGTGCCAACTTTCAAAGAGCTAGCACAAACCGTGTTTGATTTAGAGTTCCAACTACATGTATCCATATGGAGAAAACAGAGTGAAACCGAAACATGAAAACGGTTTCTGCAAAGGAAC
The DNA here is from genome assembly GCF_045843805.1 of Urocitellus parryii. NCBI lineage: Eukaryota > Metazoa > Chordata > Mammalia > Rodentia > Sciuridae > Urocitellus > Urocitellus parryii. The sequence continues at coordinate 37,612 of NW_027552824.1, read as the reverse complement.
GGTTTAAGCTAGAAGAACGAAATTTGGTGAGCTAAGTGGGACTGGTGTACTGATCATTACCTGCAGGTATCATCAAGATTGGGTGAAAGAATGTTTGCTGAGATTTCAAGAAACTCGTAGTTTTTTGGAAGCTTGGCAACCCCTTTCAATGATAGTGATTCTCGTCAGTCTCTGCTTCGGGCTACTTCAATAGGACACAAACCGTAGCGATAGAACTTGGAACTACATTACTGTGCCAAGTTTCAAAGAGCTAGCACAAACCGTGTTTGATTTAGAGTTCCAACTACATGTATCCATATAGGAGAAAACAGAGTGAAACTAAATATGAAAACGGTTTCTGCTAAGGAACCGTTTAACGTAGAAGAATGAAATTTGGTGTGATAAGTGGGATTGGTGTTCTGATCATTACATGCCAGTATCATCAAGATTGGGTGAAAAAATGTTTGCTGTGATTTCTGGAAACTCGTAGTTTTTCGAAAGCTTGGCAACCCCTTTCACTGAAAGTGATTCTCGTCAGTCTCTGCTTGGGGCTACTTCAATAGGACACAAACCATAGCGATATAACTTGGAACTACATTATTGTGCCAACTTTCAGAGAGCTAGCACAAACCGTGTTTGATTTAGAGTTCCAACTGCATGTATCCATATAGGAGAAAACAGAGTGAAACCGAAACATGAAAACGGTTACAGCAAAGGAACGGTTTAAGCTAGAAGAACGAAATTTGGTGAGCTAAGTGGGACTGGTGTACTGATCATTACCTGCAGGTATCATCAAGATTGGGTGAAAAAATGTTTGCTGAGATTTCAAGAAACTCGTAGTTTTTTGGAAGCTTGGCAACCCCTTTCAATGATAGTGATTCTCGTCAGTCTCTGCTTGGGGCTAATTCAATAGGACACTAACCATAGCGATAGAACATGGAACTGCATTATTGTGCCAAGTTTCAAAGAGCTAGCAGAAACCGTGTTTGATTTAGAGTTCCAACTACATGTATCCATATAGGAGAAAACAGAGTGAAACCGAACATGAAAACGGTTACTGCAAAGGAACGGTTTAACCTAGAAGAACGAAATTTGGTGAGACAAGTGGGATTGGTGTACTGATCATTACCTGCAAGTATCATCAAGATTGGGTGTAAAAAGGTTTGCTGAGATTTCCGGAAACTCGTAGTTTTTTGGAAGCTTTGCAACCCCTTTCAATGAAAGTGATTCTCGTCAGTCTCTGCTTGGTGCTACTTCAATAGGACACAAACCCTAGCGATAGAACTTGGAATTACATTATTGTGTCAAGTTTCAAAGACCTAGCACAAACCGTGTTTGATTTAGAGTTCCAACTACATGTATCCATATAGGAGAAATCAGAGTGAAACCTAAACATGAAAACGGTTTCTGCAAAGGAACCGTTTAACGTAGAAGAATGAAATTTGGTGAGATAAGTGGGATTGGTGTTCTGATCATTACCTGCAAGTATCATCAAGATTGGGTGAAAAAATGTTTGCTGAGATTTCAAGAAACTAGTAGTTTTTTGGAAGCTTGGCAACCCCTATCAATGAAAGGGATTCTCGTCAGTCTCTGCTTGGGGCTACTTCAATAGGACACAAACCGTAGCGATAGATTTTGGACTACATTACTGTGACACGTTTCAAAGAGCTATCACAAACCTGTTGATTTAGAGTTCCAACTACATGTATCCATATAGGAGAAAACAGAGTGAAACCTAAACATGAAAAATTTTACTGCAAAAAACGGTTTAAGCTAGAAGAAAGAAATTTGGTGAGCCAAGTGGGATTGGTGTACTGATCATTACCTGCCAGTATCATCAAGATTGGGTGAAAAAATGTTTGCTGAGATTTCAGGAAACTCGTAGGTTTTTGGAAGCTTGGCAAGCCCTTTCAATGAAAGTGATTCTCTTCAGTCTCTGCTTGGGGCTACTTCTATAGGACACAAACCATAGCGATAGAACTTGGAACTACATTATTGTGCCAAGTTTCAAAGAGCTATCACAAACCGTGTTTGATGTAGAGTTCCAACTACATGTATCCATATAGGAGAAAACAGAGTGAAACCTAAACATGAAAACGGTTACTGCAAAGGAACGGTTTATCTAGAAGAACGAAAATTGGTGAGCTAAGTGGGACTGGTGTACTGATCATTACCTGCAGGTATCATCAAGATTGGGTGAAAAAAATGTTTGCTGAGATTTCAAGAAACTCGTAGATTTTTGGAAGCTTGGCAACCCCTTTCAATGATATTGATTCTCGTCAGTCTCTGCTTGGGGCTAATTCAATAGGACACAAACCATAGCGATAGAACTTGGAACTGCATTATTGTGCCAAGTTTCAAAAAGCTAGCAGAAACCGTGTTTGATTTAGAGTTCCAACTACATGATTCCATATAGAGAAAACAGAGTGAAACCCAAACATGAAAACAGTTACTGCAAAGGAACGGTTTAACCTAGAAGAACGAAATTTGGTGAGCCAAGTGGGATTCGTGTACTGATCATTACCTGCCAGTATCATCAAGATTGGGTGAAAAAATGTTTGCTGAGATTTCAGGAAACTCGTAGTTTTTTGGAAGCTTGGCAACCCCTTTCAATGAAAGTGATTCTCGTCAGTCTCTGCTTGGTGCTACTTCAATAGGACACAAACCATAGCGATGGAACTTGGAACTACATTATTGTGCCAAGTTTCAAAGAGCTAGCACAAACCGTGTTTGATTTAGAGTTCCAACTACATGTATCCATATAGGAGAAAACAGAGTGAAACCTAAACATGAAAACGGTTACTGCAAAGAACGGTTTAACCTAGAAGAACGAAATTTGGTGAGCCAAGTGGGATTGATGTACTGATCATTACCTGCCAGTATCATCAAGATTGGGTGAAAAAAAGTTTGCTGAGATTTCCGGAAACTCGTAGTTTTTTGGAAGCTTGGCAACCCCTTTCAATGAAAGTGATTCTCGTCAGTCTATGCTTGGGGCTACTTCAACAGGACACAAACCATAGCGATAGAACTTGGAACTGCATTATTGTGCCAGGTTTCAAAGAGCTAGCACAAACCGTGTTTGATTTAGAGTTCCAACTACATGTATCCATATAGGAGAAAACAGAGTGAAACCTAAACATGAAAACGGTTTCTGCAAAGGAACCGTTTAACGTAGAAGAATGAAATTGGTGAGATAAGTGGGATTGGTGTTCTGATCATTACCTGCCAGTATCATCAAGATTGGGTGAAAAAATGTTTGCTGAGATTTCCGGAGACTCGTAGTTTTTCGAAAGCTTGGCAACCCCTTTCACTGAATGTGATTCTCGTCAGTCTCTGCTTGGGGCTACTTCAATAGGACACAAACCATAGCGATATAACTTGGAACTACATTATTGTGCCAAGTTTCAAAGAGCTAGCACAAACCGTGTTTGATTTAGAGTTCCAACTGCATGTATCCATATAGGAGAAAACAGAGTGAAACCCAAACATGAAAACAGTTACTGCAAAGGAACTGTTTAAGCTAGAAGAACGAAATTTGGTGAGCTAAGTGGGACTGGTGTAATGATCATTACATGCAGGTATCATCAAGATTGGGTGAAAAAATGTTTGCTGAGATTTCAAGAAACTCGTAGTTTTTTGGAAGCTTGGCAAGCCCTTTCAATGAAAGTGATTCTCGTCAGTCTCTGCTTGGGGCTACTTCAATAGGACACAAACCATAGCAATAGAACTTGGAACTACATTATTGTGCCAACTTTTAAAGAGCTAGCACAAACCGTGTTTGATTTAGTGTTCCAATTACATGTATCCCTATAGGAGAAAACAGAGTGAAACCGAAACATGAAAACGGTTACTGCAAAGGAACGGTTTAAGCTAGAAGAACGAAATTTGGTGAGCCAAGTGGGATTGGTGTACTGATCATTACCTGCAGGTATCATCAAGATTGGGTGAAAAAATATTTGCTGAGATTTCAAGAAACTCGTAGATTTTTGGAAGCTTGGCAACCCCTTTCAATGAAAGTGATTCTCGTCAGTCTCTGCTTCGGGCTACTTCAATAGGACACAAACCGTAGCGATAGAACTTGGAACTACATTACTGTGCCAAGTTTCAAAAGAGCTAGCACAAACTGTGTTTGATTTAGAGTTCCAACTACATGTATCCATATAGGAGAAAACAGAGTGAAACCTAAATATGAAAACGGTTTCTGCAAAGGAACCGTTTAACGTAGAAGAATGAAATTTGGTGTGATAAGTGGGATTGGTGTTCTGATCATTACCTGCCAGTATCATCAAGATTGGGTGAAAAAATGTTTGCTGAGATTTCAAGAACCTCGTAGTTTTTTGGAAGCTTTTCAACCCCTTTCAATGAAAGTGATTCTCGTCAGTCTCTGCTTGGGGCTACTTCAATAGGACACAAACCCATAGCGATAGAACTTGGAACTACATTATTGTGACACGTTTCAAAGAGCTAGCACAAACCGTGTTTGATTTAGAGTTCCAACTACATGTATCCATATAGGAGAAAACAGAGTGAAACCGAATCATGAAAACGGTTACTGCAAAGGAACGGTTTAACCTAGAAGAACGAAATTTGGTGAGCCAACTGGGATTGGTGTACTGATCATTACCTGCCAGTATCATCATGATTGGGTGAAAAAATGTTTGCTGAGATTTTAGGAAACTCGTAGGTTTTTGGAAGCTTGGCAACCCCTTTCAATGAACGTGATTCTCGTCAGTCTCTGCTTGGGGCTACTTCAATAGGACACAAACCATAGCTATAGAACTTGGAACTACATTATTGTGCCAAGTTTCAAAGAGCTAGCACAAACCGTGTTTGATTTAGAGTTCCAACTACATGTATCCATATAGGAGAAAACAGAGTGAAACCGAAACATGAAAACGGTTACTGCAAAGGAACGGTTTAACCTAGAAGAACGAAATTTGGTGAGCCAAGTGGGATTGGTGTACTGATCATTACCTGCAAGTATCATCAAGATTGGGTGAAAAATGTTTGCTGAGAATTCCGGAAACTCGTAGTTTTTTGGAAGCTTGGCAACCCCTTTCAATGAAAGTGATTCTCGTCAGTCTCTACTTGGTGCTACTTCAATATGACACAAACCATAGCGATAGAACTTGGAACTACATTATTGTGTCAAGTTTCAAAGAGCTAGCACAAACCGTGTTTGATTTAGAGTTCCAACTACATGTATCCATATAGGAGAAAACAGAGTGAAACCTAAACATGAAAACGGTTACTGCAAAGGAACGGTTTAACCAAGAAGAACGAAATTTGGTGATCCAAGTGGGATTGGTGTACGGATCATTACCTGCCAGTATCATCAAGATTGGGTGAAAAAATGTTTGCTGAGATTTCAGGAAACTCGTAGTTTTTTGGAAGCTTGGCAACCCCTTTCAATGAAAGTGATTCTCGTCAGTCTCTGCTTGGGGCTACTTCAATAGGACACAAACCATACCGATAGAACTTGGAACTGCATTATTGTGCAAGTTTCAAAGAGCTAGCACAAACCGTGTTTGATTTAGAGTTCCAACTACATGTATTCATATAGGAGAAAACAGAGTGAAACCTAAACATGAAAACGGTTTCTGCAAAGGAACCGTTTAAACGTAGAAGAATGAAATTTGGTGAGATAAGTGGGATTGGTGTTCTGATCATTACCTGCAAGTATCATCAAGATTGGGTGAAAAAAAGTTTCTGAGATTTCCGGAAACTCGTAGGTATTTCGAAAGCTTGGCACCCCTTTCACTGAAAGTGATTCTCGTCAGTCTCTGCTTGAGGCTACTTCAATAGGACACAAAACCATAGCGATATAACTTGGAACTACATTATTGTGCCAAGTTTCAAAGAGCTAGCACAAACAGTGTTTGATATAGAGTTCCAAATACATGTATCCATATAGGAGAAAACAGAGTGAAACCGAAACATGAAAACGGTTACTGCAAAGGAACGGTTTAAGCTAGAAGAACGAAATTTGGTGAGCTAAGTGGGACTGGTGTACTGATCATTACCTGCTGGTATCATCAGGATTGGGTGAAAGAATGTTTGCTGAGATTTCCAGAAACTCGTAGTTTTTTGGAAGCTTGGCAACCCCTTTCAATGAAAGTGATTCTCGTCAGTCTCTGCTTGGGGCTACTTCAATAGGACACAAACCATAGCGATAGAACTTGGAACTACATTATTGTGCCAACTTTCAAAGAGCTAGCACAAACCGTGTTTGATTTATGTGTTTCAACTACATGTATCCATATATTAGAAAACAGAGTGAAACCGAAACATGAAAACGGTTACTGCAAAGGAACGGTTTAAGCTAGAAGAACGAAATTTGGTGAGCAAGTGGGATTGGTGTACTGATCATTACCTGCAGGTATCATCAAGATTGGGTGAAAAAATGTTTGCTGAGATTTCAAGAAACTCGTAGATTTTTGGAAGCTTGGCAACCCCTTTCAATGAAAGTGATTCTCGTCAGTCTCTGCTTCGGGGCTACTTCAATAGGACACAAACCATAGCGATAGAAACTTGAAACTGCATTATTGTGCCAAGTTTCAAAGGGCTAGCACAAACCGTGTTTGATTTAGAGTTCCAAATACATGTATCCATATACGAGAAACTGAGTGAAACCTAAACATGAAAACGGTTTCTGCAAAGGAATCCTTTAACGTAGAAGAATGAAATATGGTGAGATAAGTGGGATTGGTGTTCTGATCATTACCTTGCCAGTATCATCAAGATTGGGTGGAAAAAATGTTTGCTGAGATTTCCGGAAACTCGTAGTTTTTCGAAAGCTTGGCAACCCCTTTCACTGAAAGTGATTCTCCTCAGTCTCTGCTTGGGGCTACTTCAATGGGACACAAACCATAGCGATATAACTTGGAACTACATTGTTGTGCCAACTTTCAAAAAGCTAGCACAAACCGTGTTTGATTTAGACTTCCAACTACATGTAGCTAAGTGGAACTACATTACTGTGCCAAGTTTCAAAGAGCTAGCACAAACCGTGTTTGATTTAGAGTTCCAATTACATGTATCCTTATAGGAGAAAACAGAGTGAAACCTAAGAATGAAAACGGTTACTGCAAAGGAACGGTTTAACCTAGAAGAACGAAATTTGGTGAGCCAAGTGGGATTTGTGTACTGATCATTACCTGCCAGTATCATCAACATTGAGTGAAAAAGTGTTTGCTGAGATTTCAGGAAACTCGTAGTTTCTGGAAGTTTGGCAACCCCTTTCTATGAAAGTGATTCTCGTCAGTCTCTGCTTGGGGCTACTTCAATGGGACACAAACCATAGCGATATAACTTGGAACTACATTGTTGTGTCAACTTTCATAGAGCTAGCACAAACCGTGTTTGATTTAGACTTCCAACTACATGTATCCATATAGGAGAAAACAGAGTGAAACCTAAACATGAAAACGGTTACTGCAAAGGAACGGTTTAAGCTAGAAGAACGAAATTTGGTGAGCCAAGTGGGATTGGTGTACTGATCATTACCTGCAAGTATCATCAAGATTGGGTGAAAAACTGTTTGCTGATATTTCCGGAAACTCGTTGTTTTTTGGAAGCTTGGCAACCCCTTTCAATGAAAGTGATTCTCGTCAGACTCTGCTTGGGGCTACTTCAATTGGACCACAAACCATAGCGATAGAACTTGGAACTACAGTATTGTGCCAAAGTTTCAAAGAGCTAGCACAAACGTGTTTGATTTAGAGTTCCAACTACATGTATCCATATAGGAGAAAAAAGAGTGAATCCTAAACATGAAAACGGGTACTGCAAAGGAACGGTTTAACCTAGAAGAACGAAATTTGGTGAGCCAGTGGGACTGGTGTACTGATCATTACCTGCAAGTATCATCAAGATTGGGTGAAAAATGTTTGCTGACATTTCAGGAAACACGTAGTTTTTTGGAATCTTGGCAACCCCTTTCAATGAAAATGATTCTCGTCAGTCTCTGCTTGGGGCTACTTCAAATAGGACACAAACCATAGCGATAGAACTTGGAACTATATTATTGTGCCAGTTTCAAAGAGCTAGCACAAACCGTGTTTGATTTAGAGTTCCAATTACATATATCCTTATAGGAGAAAACAGAGTGAAACCTAAACATGAAAACCGTTACTGCAAAGGAACGGTTTAACCTAGAAGAACGAAGTTTGGTGAGCCAACTGGGATTGGTGTACTGATCATTACCTGCCAGTATCATCAAGATTGAGTGAAAAAATGTTTGCGGAGATTTCAGGAAACTCATAGTTTTTTGGAAGCTTGGCAACCCCTTTCAATGAAAGGGATTCTCGTGAGTCTCTGCTTGGGGCTACTTCAATAGGACACAAACCATAGCGATAGAACTTGGAACTACATTATTGTGCCAAGTTTCAAAGAGCTAGCACAAACCGTGTTTGATTTAGAGTTCCGAATACATGTATCCATATAGGAGAAAAGAGAGTGAAACCTAAACATGAAAACGGTTACTGCAAAGGAACGGTTTAACCTAGAAGAACGAAATTTGGTGAGCCAAGTGGGATTGGTGTACTGATCATTACCTGCCAGTATCTTCAAGATTGGGTGAAAAAATGTTTGCTGAGATTTCAGGAAACTCGTATTTTTTTGGAAGCTTGGCAACCCCTTTCAATGAAAGTGATTCTCGTCAGTCTCTGCTTGGGGCTACTTCAATAGGACACAAACCATAGCGATAGAACTTGGAACTGCATTATTGTGACAAGTTTCAAAGAGCTAGCACAAACCGTGTTTGATTTAGAGATCCAATTACATGTATCCTTATAGGAGAAAATAGAGTGAAACCTAAAAATGAAAACGGTTACTGCAAAGGAACGGTTTAACCTAGAAGTACGAAATTTGGTGAGCCAAGTGGGACTGGTGTAGTGATTATTACCTGCAAGTATCATCAAGATTGGGTGAAAAAAATGTTTGCTGAGATTTCCGGAAACTCGTAGTTTTTTGGAAGCTTGGCAACCCCTTTCAATGAAAGTGATTCTCGCCAGTCTCTGCTTAGGGCTACTTCAATAGGACACAAACTATAGCGATAGAACTTGGAACTACATTATTGTGCGAAGTTTCAAAGAGCTAGCAGAAACCGTGTTTGATTTAGAGTTCCAACTACATGTATCCATATAGGAGAAAACTGAGTGAAACCTAAACATGAAAACGGTTACTGCAAAGGAACGCTTTATTGTAGAAGAACGAAATTTGGTGAGCCAAGTGGGACTGGTGTACTGATCATTACCTGCCAGTATCATCAAGATTGGGTGAAAAAATGTTTGCTGAGAATCCTGAAACTCGTAGTTTTTCGAAAGCTTGGCAACCCCTTTCAATGAAAGTGATTTTCGTCAGTCTCTGCTTGGGGCTACTTCAATAGGACACAAACCATAGCGATAGATCTTGGAGCTACATTATTGTGCCAAGTTTCAATGAGCTAGCACAAACCGTGTTTGATTTAGAGTTCCAACTACATGTATCCATATAGGAGAAAAGAGAGTGAAACCTAAACATGAAAACGGTTACTGCAAAGGAACGGTTTAACCTAGAAGAACGAAATTTGGTGAGCCAAGTGGGATTTGTGTACTGATCATTACCTGCCAGTATCATCAAGATTGAGTGAAAAAGTGTTTGCTGAGATTTCAGGAAACTCGTAGTTTTTTGGAAGCTTGGCAACCCCTTTCAATGAAAGTGATTCTCGTCAGTCTCTGCTTGGGGCTACTTCAATAGGACACAAACCGAAGCGATAGAACAGGGAACTACATTATTGTGCCAAGTTTCAAAGAGCTAGCACAAACCGTGTTTGATTTAGAGTTCCAACTACATGTATCCATATAGGAGAAAACAGAGTGAAACCTAAACATGAAAACAGTTACTGCAAAGGAACGGTTTAAGCTAGAAGAACGAAATTTGGTGAGCCAAGTGGGATTGGTGTACTGATCTTTACCTGCAAGTATCATCAAGATTGGGTGAAAAAATGTTTGCGGAGATTTCCCTAAACTCGTAGATATTTGGAAGCTTGGCAACCCCTTTCAATTAAAGTGATTCTCGTCAGTCTCTGCTTGGGGCTACTTCAATAGGACACAAACCATAGTGATAGAACTTGGAACTACATTATTGTGCCAAGTTTCAAAGAGCTAGCAGAAACCGTGTTTGATTTAGAGTTCCAACTACATGTATCCTTATAGGAGAAAACAGAGTGAAACCTAAAAATGAAAACGGTTACTGCAAAGGAACGGTTTAACCTAGAAGTACGAAATTTGGTGAGCCAACTGGGATTGGTGTACTGATCATTACCTGCCAGTATCATCAAGATTGAGTGAAAAAATGTTTGCGGAGATTTCCGGAAACTCGTAGTTTTTTGGAAGCTTGGCAACCCCTTTCAATGAAAGTGATTCTCGTCAGTCTCTGCTTGGGGATACTTCAATAGGACACAAACCATAGCGATAGAACATGGAACTACATTATTGTGCCAACTTTCAAACAGCTAGCACAAACCGTGTTTGATTTAGAGTTCCAAGTACATGTATCCATATAGGAGAAAACAGAGTGAAACCTAAACATGAAAACGGTTCCTGCAAAGGAACGGTTTAAGCTAGAAGAACGAAATTTGGTGAGCCAAGTGGGATTGGTGTACTGATCATTACCTGCAAGTATCATCAAGATTGGGTGAAAAAATGTTTGCTGATATTTCCGGAAACTCGTTGTTTTTTGGAAGCTTCGCAACCCCTTTCAATGAAAGTGATTCTCGTCAGTCTCTGCTTGGGGCTACTTCAATTGGACACAAAACATAGCGATAGAACTTGGAACTACATTATTGTGCCAAGTTTCAAAGAGCTAGCACTAACGTGTTTGATTTAGAGTTCGAACTACATGTATCCATATAGGAGAAAAAAGAGTGAAACCTAAACATGAAAACGGGTACTGCAAAGGAACGGTTTAACCTAGAAGAATGAAATTTGGTGAGCCAGTGGGACTGGTGTACTGATCATTACCTGCAAGTATCATCAAGATTGGGTGAAAAAATGTTTGCTGACATTTCAGGAAACACGTAGTTTTTTGGAATCTTGGCAACCCCTTTCAATGAAAGTGATTCTCGTCAGTCTCTGCTTGCGGCTACTTCAATAGGACACAAACCATAGCGATAGAACTTGGAACTACATTATTGTGCCAAGTTTCAAAGAGCTAGCACAAACCGTGTTTGAATTAGAGTTCCGAATACATGTATCCATATAGGAGAAAAGAGAGTGAAACCTAAACATGAAAACGGTTACTGCAAAGGAACGGTTTAACCTAGATGAACGAAATTTGGTGAGCCAAGTGGGATTGGTGTACTGATCTTTACCTGCCAGTATCTTCAAGATTGGGTGAAAAAATGTTTGTGGAGATTTCAGGAAACTCGTAGTTTTTTGAAAGCTTGGCAACCCCTTTCAATGAAAGGGATTCTCGTCAGTCTCTGCTTGGGGCTACTTCAATAGGACACAAACCATAGCGATAGAACTTGGAACTACATTATTGTGCCAAGTTTCAAAGAGCTAGCACAAACCGTGTTTGATTTAGAGTTCCAACTACATGTATCCATATAGGAGAAAACAGAGTGAAACCTAAACATGAAAACGGTTACTGCAAAGGAACGGTTTAAGCTAGAAGAATGAAATTTGGTGATCCAAGTGGGATTGGTGTACTGATCATTTCCGGCCAGTATCATCAAGATTGGGTGAAAAAATGTTTGCTGAGATTTCAGGAAACTCGTAGGTTTTTGGAAGCTTTGCAACCCCTTTCAATGAAAGTGATTCTCGTCAGTCTCTGCTTGGGGCTACTTCAATAGGACACAAACCATAGCGATAGAACTTGGAACTGCATTATTGTGACAAGTTTCAATGAGCTAGCACAAACCGTGTTTGATTTAGAGTTCCAATTACATGTATCCTTATAGGAGAAAACAGAGTGAAACCTAAAAATGAAAACGGTTACTGCAAAGGAACGGTTTAACCTAGAAGTACGAAATTTGGTGAGCCAAGTGGGATTGGTGTACTGATCATTACCTGCCAGTATCTTCAAGATTGGGTGAAAAAATGTTTGCTGAGATTTCAGTAAACTCGTAGTTTTTTGGAAGCTTGGCAACCCCTTTCAATGAAAGGGATTCTCGTCAGTCTCTGCTTGGGGCTACTTCAATAGGACACAAACCATAGCGATAGAACTTGGAACTGCATTATTGTGCCAAGTTTCAAAGAGCTAGCAGAAACCGTGTTTGATTTAGAGTTCCAACTACATGTATCCATATAGGAGAAAACTGAGTGAAACCTAAACATGAAAACGGTTACTGCAAATAATGCTTTATTGTAGAAGAACGAAATTTGGTTAGCCAAGTGGGACTGGTGTACTGATCATTACCTGATAGTATCATCAAGATTGGGTGAAAAAATGTTTGCTGAGAATCCGGAAACTCGTAGTTTTTCGAAAGCTTGGCAACCCCTTTCAATGAAATTGATTTTCGTCAGTCTCTGCTTGGGGCTACTTCAATAGGACACAAATCATAGCGATAGATCTTGGAACTACATTATTGTGCCAAGTTTCAAAGAGCTAGCACAATCCGTGTTTGATTTAGAGTTCCGACTACATGTATCCATATAGGAGAAAAGAGAGTGAAACCGAAACATGAAAACGGTTACTGCAAAGGAACTGTTTAAACTAGAAGAACGAAATTTGGTGAGCCAAGTGGGATTGGTGTACTGATCATTACCTGCAAGTATCATCAAGATTGGGTGAAACAGTGTTTGCTGAGAATTCTGGAAACTCGTAGTTTTTTGGAAGCTTGGCAACCCCTTTCAATGAAAGTGATTCTCGTCAGTCTCTGCTTAGGGCTACTTCAATAGGACACAAACCATAGTGATAGAACTTGGAACTGCATTATTGTGACAAGTTTCAAAGAGCTAGCACAAACCGGGTTTGATTTAGAGTTCCAATTACATGTATCCTTATAGGAGAAAACAGAGTGAAACCTAAAAATGAAAACGGTTACTGCAAAGGAACGGTTTAACCTAGAAGTACGAAATTTGGTGAGCTAACTGGGATTGGTGTACTGATCATTACCTGCCAGTATCATCAATATTGAGTGAAAAAATGTTTACGGAGATTTCAGGAAACTCGTAGTTTTTTGGAAGCTTGGCAACCCCTTTCAATGAAAGTAATTCTCGTCAGCCTCTGCTTGGGTCTACTTCAATAGGACACAAACCATAGCGATAGAACTTGGAACTACATTATTGTGCCAAGTTTCAAAGAGCTAGCACAAACCGTGTTTGATTTAGAGTTCCAACTACATGTATCCATATAGGAGAAAACTGAGTGAAACCTAAACATGAAAACGGTTACTGCAAAGGAACGCTTTAATGTAGAAGAACGAAATTTGGTGAGCCAAGTGGGATTGGTGTACTGATCATTACCTGCCAGTATCATCAAGATTGGGTGAAAAAAATGTTTGCTGAGAATCCGGAAACTCGTAGTTTTTCGAAAGCTTGGCAACCCCTTTCAATGAAAGTGATTTTCGTCAGTCTCTCCTTGGGGCTACTTCAATAGGACACAAACCATAGCGATAGATCTTGGAACTACATTATTGTGCCAAGTTTCAAAGAGCTAGCACAAACCGTGTTTGATTTAGTGTTCTGAATACATGTATCCATATAGGAGAAAAGAGAATGAAACCTAAACATGAAAACGGTTACTGCAAAGGAACGGTTTAACCTAGAAGAATGAAATTTGGTGAGCCAAGTGGGATTGGTGTACTGATCATTACCTGCCAGTATCTTCAAGATTGGGTGAAAAAAGTTTGCTGAGATTTCAGGAAACTCGTAGTTTTTTGGAAGCTTGGCAACCCCTTTCAATGAAAGGGATTCTCGTCAGTCTCTGCTTGGGGCTACTTCAATAGGACACAAACAATAGCGATAGAACTTGGAACTACATTATTGTGCCAAGTTTCATACAGCTAGCACAAACCGTGTTTGATTTAGAGTTCCAACTACATGTATCCATATAGGAGAAAACAGAGTGAAACCTAAAAATGAAAACGGTTACTGCAAAGGAACGGTTTAACCTAGAAGAACGAAATTTGGTGAGCCAAGTGGGATTTGTGTACTGATCATTACCTGCCAGTATCATCAAGATTGAGTGAAAAATTGTTTGCAGAGATTTCAGGAAACTCGTAGTTTTTTGGAAGCTTGGCAACCCCTTTCAATGAAAGTGATTCTCGTCAGTCTCTGCTTGGGCCTACTTCAATAGGACACAAACCAAAGCGATAGAACAGGGAACTACATTATTGTGCCAAGTTTCAAAGAGCTAGCACAAATCGTGTTTGATTTAGAGTTCCAACAACAGGTATCCATATAGGAGAAAACAGAGTGAAACCTAAACATTAAAATAGTTACTGCAAAGGAACGGTTTAAGCTAGAAGAACGAAATTTGGTGAGCCAAGTGGGATTGGTGTACTGATCTTTACCTGCAAGTATCATCAAGATTGGGTGAAAAAATGTTTGCGGAGATTTCATTAAACTCGTAGATATTTGGAAGCTTGGCAACCCCTTTCAATTAAAGTGATTCTCGTCAGTCTCTGCTTGGGGCTACTTCAATAGGACACAAACCATAGCGATAGAACTTGGAACTACATTATTGTGCCAAGTTTCAAAGAGCTAGCACAAACCGTGTTTGATTTAGAGTTCCGACTACATGTATCCATATAGGAGAAAAGAGAGTGAAACCGAAACATGAAAACGGTTACTGCAAAGGAACTGTTTAAACTAGAAGAACGAAATTTGGTGAGCCAAGTGGGATTGGTGTACTGATCATTACCTGCAAGTATCATCAAGATTGGTTGAAAAAATGTTTGCTGAGAATTCCGGAAACTCGTAGTTTTTTGGAAGCTTGGCAACCCCTTTCAATGAAAGTGATTCTCGTCAGTCTCTACTTAGGGCTACTTCAATAGGACACAAACTATAGCGATATAACTTGGAACTACATTATTGTGCCAAGTTTCAAAGAGCTAGCAGAAACCGTGTTTGATTTAGAGTTCCAACTACATGTATCCATATAGGAGAAAACAGACTGAAACCTAAACATGAAAACGGTTACTGCAATGGAACGCTTTATTGTAGAAGAACGAAATTTGGTGAGCCAACTGGGACTGGTGTTACTGATCATTACCTGCCAGTATCATCAAGATTGGGTGAAAAATGTTTTGCTGAGAATCCGGAACTCGTAGTTTTTTGGAAGCTTGTCAACCCCTTTCAATGAAAGTGATTTTCGTCAGTCTCTGCTTGGGGCTACTTTCAATAGGACACAAACCATAGCGATAGATCTTGGCACTACATTATTGTGCCAAGTTTCAAAGAGCTAGCACAAACCGTGGTTTGATTTAGAGTTCTGAATACATGTATCCATATAGGAGAAAAGAGAGTGAAACCTAAACATGAAAACGGTTACTGCAAAGGAACCTTTTAACCTAGAAGAACGAAATTTGGTGAGCCAAGTGGGATTGGTGTACTGATCATTACCTGCCAGGTATCTTCAAGATTGGGTGAAAAATGTTTGCTGAGATTTCAGGAAACTCGTAGTTTTTTGGAAGCTTGGCAACCCCTTAAAATGAAAGGGATCTCGTCAGTCTCTGCTTGGGGCTACTTCAATAGGACACAAACCATAACGATAGAATTTGGAACTACATTATTGTGCCAAGTTTCAAAGAGCTAGCACAAACCGTGTTTGATTTAGAGTTCTAATTACATGTATCCTTATAGGAGAAAACAGAGTGAAACCTAAAAATGAAAACGGTTACTGCAAGGGAACGGTTTAACCTAGAAGTACGAAATTTGGTGAGCTAACAGGGATTGGTGTCCTGATCATTACCTGCCAGTATCATCAATATTGAGTGAAAAATGTTTGCGGAGATTTCAGGAAACTCGTAGTTTTTTGGAGCTTGGCAACCCCTTTCAATGAAAGTGTTTCTCGTCAGCCTCTGCTTGGGTCTACTTCAATAGGACACAAACCATAGCGATAGAACTTGGAACTACATTATTGTGCCAAGTTTCACAGAGCAATCACAAACCGTGTTTGATTTAGAGTTCCAAATACATGTATCCATATAGGAGAAAACTGAGTGAAACCTAAACATGAAAACGGTTACTGCAAAGGAACGCTTTAATGTAGAAGAACGAAATTTGGTGAGCCAAGTGGGACTGGTGTACTGATCATTACCTGCCAGTATCATCAAGATTGGGTGAAAAAATGTTTGCTGAGATTTCAGTTAACTCGTAGTTTTTTGGAAGCTTGGCAACCCCTTTTAATGAAAGTGATTCTCGTCAGTCTCTGCTTGGGGCTACATCAATAGGACACAAACCATAGCGATAGAACTTGGAACTGCATTATTGTGCCAAGTTTCAAAGAGCTAGCAGAAACCGTGTTTGATTTAGAGTTCCAACTACAGGTATCCATGTAGGAGAAAACAGAGTGAAACCTAAACATGAAAACGGTTACTGCAAAGGAACGGTTTAAGCTAGAAGAACGAAATTTGGTGAGCCATGTGGGATTGGTGTACTGATCATTACCTGCGAGTATCATCAAGATTGGGTGAAAAAAATGTTTGCTGATATTTCCGAAAACTCGTTGTTTTTTGGAAGCTTGGCAACCCCTTTCAATGAAAGTGATTCTCGTCAGTCTCTGCTTGGGGCTACTTCAATAGGATACAAACCATAGCGATAGAACTTGGAACTACATTATTGTGCCAACTTTCAAACAGCTAGCACAAACCGTGTTTGATTGAGAGTTCCAACTACATGCATCCATATAGGAGAAACAGAGTGAAACCGAAACATGAAAACGGTTACTGCAAAGGAACGGTTTAAGCTAGAAGAACGAAATTTGGTGAGCTAAGTGGGACTGGTGTACTGATCATTACCTGCAGGTATCATCAAGATTGGGTGAAAAAATGTTTGCTGACTTTTCAAGAAACTCATAGTTTTTTGGAAGCTTGGCAACCCCTTTCAATGAAAGTGATTCTCGTCAGCCTCTGCTTCTTGGGGCTACTTCAATAGGACACAAACCATAGCGATAGAACTTGGAACTGCATTATTGTGCCAAGTTTCAAAGAGCTAGCAGAAACCGTGTTTGATTTAGAGTTCCAACTACATGCATCCATATAGGAGAAAACAGAGTGAAACCGAAACATGAAAACGGTTACTGCAAAGGAACGGTTTAACCTAGAAGAACGAAATTTGGTGAGCCAAGTGGGATTGGTGTACTGATCATTACCTGCAAGTATCATCAAGATTGGGTGAAAAAATGTTTGCTGATATTTCCGGAAACTCGTTGTTTTTTGGAAGCTTGGCAACCCCTTTCAATGAAAGTGATTCTCGTCAGTCTCTGCTTGGGGCTACTTCAATAGGACACAAACCATAGCGATAGAACTTGGAACTACATTATTGTGCCATGTCAAAGAGCTAGCACAAACCGTGTTTGATTTAGAGTTCCAACTACATGTATCCATATAGGAGAAAACAGAGTGAAACCTAAACTTTAAAACGGTTATTGCAAAGGAACCGTTTAACCTAGAAGAATGAAATTTGGTGAGCCAAGTGGGATTGGTGTACTGATCATGACCAACCAGTATCATCAAGATTGGGTGAAAAAATGTTTGCTGAGAATCCGGAAACTCGTAGTTTTTCGAAAGCTTGTCAACCCCTTTCAATGAAAGTGATTTTCGTCAGTCTCTGCTTGGGGCTACTTCAATAGGACACAAACCATAGCGATAGAACTTGGAACTACATTATTGTGCCAAGTTTCACAGAGCTAGCACAAACCGTGTTTGATTTAGAGTTCCAAATACATGTATCCATATAAGAGAAAACAGAGTGAAACCTAAACACGAAAACGGTTACTGCAAAGGAACGCTTTATGGTAGAAGAACGAAATTTGGTGAGCCAAGTGGGACTGGTGTACTGATCATTACCTGCCAGTATCATCAAGATTGGGTGAAAAAATGTTTGCTGATATTTCCGGAAACTCGTTGTTTTTTGGAAGCTTGGCAACCCCTTTCAATGAAAGTGATTCTCGTCAGTCTCTGCTTGGGGCTACTTCAATAGGACACAAACCATAGCGATACAACTTGGAACTGCATTATTGTTCCAAGTTTCAAAGAGCTAGCAGAAACCGTGTTTGATTTAGAGTTCCAACTACATGCATCCATATAGGAGAAAACAGAGTGAAACCGAAACATGTAAACGGTTACTGCAACGGAACGGTTTAACCTAGAAGAACGAAATTTGGTGAGCCAAGTGGGATTGGTGTACTGATCATTACCTGCAAGTATCATCAAGATTGGGTGAAAAAATGTTTGCTGATATTTCCGGAAACTCGTTGTTTTTTGGAAGCTTGGCAACCCCTTTCAATGAAAGTGATTCTCGTCAGTCTCTGCTTGGGGCTACTTCAATAGGACACAAACCATAGCGATAGAACTTGGAACTACCTTATTGTGCCAAGTTTCAAAGAGCTAGCACAAACCGTGTTTGCTTTAGAGTTCCAACTACATGTATGCATATAGGAGAAAACAGAGTGAAACCTAAACATGAAAACAGTTACTGCAAAGGAACAGTTTAACCTAGAAGAACGAAATTTGGTGAGCCAAGTGGGACTGGTGTACTGCTCATTACCTGCAAGTATCATGAAGATTGGTGAAAAAATGTTTGCTGAGATTTCAGGAAACACGTAGTTTTTTGGAAGCTTGGAAACCCTTTCAATGAAAGTGATTCTCGTCAGTCTCTGCTTGGGGCTACTTCAATAGGACACAAACCATAGCGATAGAACTTGGAACTACATTATTGTGCCAAGTTTCAAAGAGCTAGCACAAACCGTGTTTGATTTAGAGTTCCAATTACATGTATCCTTATAGGAGAAAACAGAGTGAAACCTAAAAATGAAAACGGTTACTGCAAAGGAACCGTTTAACCTAGAAGAACGAAAATTGGTGAGCCAAGTGGGATTGGTGTACTGATCATTACCTGCCAGTATCATCAAGATTGAGTGAAAAAAAGTTTGCGGAGATTTCAGGAAACTCGTAGTTTTTCGAAAGCTTGGCAACCCCTTTCAATGAAAGTGATTCTCGTCAGTCTCTGCTTGGGGCTACTTCAATAGGACACAAACCATAGCGATAGAACTTGGAACTACATTATTGTGCCAAGTTTCAAAGAGCTAGCACAAACCGTGTTTGATTTAGAGTTCCAACTACATGTATCCATATAGGAGAAAACAGAGTGAAACCTAAACATGAAAACGGTTACTGCAAAGGAACCGTTTAACCTAGAAGAATGAAATTTGGTGAGCCAAGTGGGATTGGTGTACTGATCATGACCAACCAGTATCATCAAGATTGTGTGAAAAAATGTTTGCTGAGAATCCGGAAACTCGTAGTTTTTCGAAAGCTTGTCAACCCCTTTCAATGAAAGTGATTTTCGTCAGTCTCTGCTTGGGGTACTTCAATAGGACACAAACCATAGCGATAGAACTTGGAACTACATTATTGTGCCAAGGTTCACAGAGCTAGCACAAACCGTGTTTGATTTAGAGTTCCAAATACATGTATCCATATAGGAGAAAACAGAGTGAAACCTAAACACGAAAACGGTTACTGCAAAGGAACGGTTGAAGCTAGAAGAACGAAATTTGGTGAGCCAAGTGGGATTGGTGTACTGATCATTACCTGCCAGTATCATCAAGATTGGGTGAAAAAATGTTTGCTGAGATTTCAAGAACCTCGTAGTTTTTTGGAAGCTTGGCAACCCCTTTCAATGAAAGTGATTCTCGTCAGTCTCTGCTTGGGGATACTTCAATAGGACACAAACCATAGCGATAGAACTTTGAACTACATTACTGTGCCAAGTTTCAAAGAGCTAGCACAAACCGTGTTTGATTTAGAGTTCCAAATACATGTATCCATATAGGAGAAAACAGAGTGAAACCTAAACATGAAAACGGTTACTGCAAAGGAACGGTTTAACCTAGAAGAACGAAATTTGGTGAGCCAAGTGGGATTGGTGTTCTGATCATTACCTGCCAGTATCATCAAGATTGGGTGAAAAATTGTTTGCTGAGATTTCCGGAAACTCGTAGTTTTTTGGAAGCTTGGCAACCCCTTTCAATGAAAGTGATTCTCGTCAGTCTCTGCTTGTGGCTACTTCAATAGGACACAAACCATAGCGATAGAACTTGGAACTAAATTATTGTGCCAAGATTCAAAGAGCTATCACAAACCGTGTTTGATTTAGAGTTCCAACTACATGTATCCATATAGGAGAAAACAGAGTGAAACCTAAACATGAAAACGGTTACTGCAAAGGTATGGTTTAAGCTAGAAGAACGAAATTCGGTGAGCCAAGTGGGATTGGGGTACTGATCATTACCTGCCAGTATCATCAAGTTTGGGTGAAAAAATGGTTGCTGAGATTTCAGGAAACTCGTAGGTTTTTGGAAGCTTGGCAACCCCTTTCAATGAAAGGGATTCTCGTCAGTCTCTGCTTGGGGCTACTTCAATAGGACACAAACCATAGCGATAGAACTTGGAACTACATTATTGTGCCAACTTTCAAAGAGCTATCACAAACCGTGTTTGATTTAGAGTTCCAACTACATGTATCCATATAGGAGAAAACAGAGTGAAACCTAAACAAGAAAACGATTTCCGCAAAGGAACCGTTTAAGGTAGAAGAATGAAATTTGGTGAGATAAGTGGGATTGGTGTTCTGATCATTACCTGCCAGTATCATCAAGATTGGGTGAAAAAATGTTTGCTGAGATTTCCGGAAACTCGTAGTTTTTCGATAGCTTTGCAAACCCTTTCACTGAAAGTGATTCTCGTCAGTCTCTGCTTGGGGCTACTTCAATAGTACACAAACCATAGCATTAGAACTTGGAACTACATTATTGTGCCAACTTTCAAAGAGCTAGCACAAACCGTGTTTGATTTAGAGTTCCAACTACATGTATCCATATAGGAGAAAACAGAGTGAAACCTAAACACGAAAGCGGTTACTGCAAAGGAACGGTTTAAGCTAGAAGAACGAAATTGGGTGAGCCATGTGGGATTGGTGTACTGATCATTACCTGCCAGTATCATCAAGATTGGGTGAAAAAATGTTTGCAGAGATTTCAAGAACCTCGTAGTTTTTTGGAAGCTTGGCAACCCCTTTCAATGAAAGTGATTCTCATCAGTCTCTGCTTGGGGATCCTTCAATAGGACACAAGCCATAGCGATAGAACTTGGAACTACATTACTGTGCCAAGTTTGAAAGAGCTAGCACAAACCGTGTTTGATTTAGAGTTCCAACTACATGTATCCATATAGGAGAAAACAGAGTGAAACCTAAACATGAAAACGGTTACTGCAAAGGAACGGTTTAACCTAGAAGAACGAAATTTGGTGAGCCAAGTGGGATTGGTGCACTGATCATTACCTGCCAGTATCATCAAGATTGGGTGAAAAAATGTTTGCTGAGATTTCCGGAAACTCGTAGTTTTTTGGAAGCTTGGCAACCCCTTTCAATGAAAGGGATTCTCGTCAACCTCTGCTTGGGGCTACTTCAATAGGACACAAACCATAGCGATAGAACTTGGAACTACATTATTGTGCCAAGTTTCAAAGAGCTATCACAAACCGTGTTTGATTTAGAGTTCCAAATACATATATCCATATAGGAGAAAACTGAGTGAAACCTAAACATGAAAACGGTTACTGCAAAGGAACAGTTTAACCTAGAAGAACGAAATTTGGTGAGCCAAGTGGGACTGGTGTACTGATCATTACCTCCCAGTATCATCAAGATTGGGTGAAAAAATGTTTGCTGAGATTTCAAGAAACTCGTAGTTTTTTGGAAGCTTCGCAACCCCTTTCAATGAAAGTGATTCTCGTCAGTCTCTGCTTGGGGATACTTCAATAGGACACAAACCATAGCGATAGAATTTGGAACTGCATTATTGTGCCAAGTTTCAAAGAGCTAGCAGAAACCGTGTTTGATTTAGAGTTCCAACTACATGTATCCATATAGGAGAAAACAGAGTGAAACCGAAACATGAAAACGGTTACTGCAAAGGAACGGTTTAAGCTAGAAGAAAGAAATTTGGTGAGCCAAGTGCGATTGGTGTACTGATCATTCCCTGCAAGTATCATCAAGATTGGGTGAAAAAATGTTTGCTGAGATTTCCGGAAACTCGTAGTTTTTTGGAAGCTTGGCAACCCCTTTCAATGAAAGTGATTCTCGTCAGTCTCTGCTTGGGGATACTTCAATAGGACACAAACCATACCGATAGAACTTGGAACTACATTATTGTGCCAAGTTTCAAAGAGCTATCACAAACCGTGTTTGATTTAGAGTTCCAAATACATGTATCCATATAGGAGAAAACTGAGTGAAACCTAAACATGAAAACGGTTACTACAAAGGAACGCTTTAATGTAGAAGAACGAAATTTGGTGAGCCAAGTGGGACTGGTGTACTGATCATTACCTGCCAGTATCATCAAGATTGGGTGAAAAAATGTTTGCTGAGATTTCAAGAAACTCGTAGTTTTTTGGAAGCTTCGCAACCCCTTTCAATGAAAGTGATTCTCGTCAGTCTCTGCTTGGGGCTACTTCAATAGGACACAAACCATAGCGATAGAACTTGGAACTAAATTATTGTGCCAAGATTCAAAGAGCTATCACAAACCGTGTTTGATTTAGAGTTCCAACTACATGTATCCATATAGGAGAAAACAGAGTGAAACCTAAACATGAAAACGGTTACTGCAAAGGTATGGTTTAAGCTAGAAGAACGAAATTCGGTGAGCCAAGTGGGATTGGGGTACTGATCATTACCTGCCAGTATCATCAAGTTTGGGTGAAAAAATGTTGCTGAGATTTCAGGAAAATCGTAGGTTTTTGGAAGCTTGGCAACCCCTTTCAATGAAAGGGATTCTCGTCAGTCTCTGCTTGGGGCTACTTCAATAGGACACAAACCATAGCGATAGAACTTGGAACTACATTATTGTGCCAACTTTCAAAGAGCTATCACAAACCGTGTTTGATTTAGAGTTCCAACTACATGTATCCATATAGGAGAAAACAGAGTGAAACCTAAACAAGAAAACGGTTTCCGCAAAGGAACCGTTTAACGTAGAAGAATGAAATTTGGTGAGATAAGTGGGATTGGTGTTCTGATCATTAGCTGCCAGTATCATCAAGATTGGGTGAAAAAATGTTTGCTGAGATTTCAAGAACCTCGAAGTTTTTTGGAAGCTTGGCAACCCCTTTCAATGAAAGTGATTCTCGTCAGTCTCTGCTTGGGGATACTTCAATTGGACACAAACGATAGCGATAGAACTTGGAACTACATTACTCTGCCAAGTTTGAAAGAGCTAGCACAAACCGTGTTTGATTTAGAGTTCCAACTACATGTATCCATATAGGAGAAAACAGAGTGAAACCTAAACACGAAAGCGGTTACTGCAAAGGAACGGTTTAAGCTAGAATAACGAAATTTGGTGAGCCAAGTGGGATTGGTGTACTGATCATTACCTGCCAGTATCATCAAGATTGGGTGAAAAAATGTTTGCTGAGATTTCAAGAACCTCGTAGTTTTTTGGAAGCTTGGCAACCCCTTTCAATGAAAGTGATTCTCGTCAGTCTCTGCTTGGGGATACTTCAATTGGACACAAACCATAGCGATAGAACTTGGAACTACATTATTGTGCCAAGTTTCAAAGAGCTATCACAAACCGTGATTGATTTAGAGTTCCAAATACATATATCCATATAGGAGAAAACTGAGTGAAACCTAAACATGAAAACGGTTACTGCAAAGGAACAGTTTAACCTAGAAGAACGCAATTTGGTGAGCCAAGTGGACTGGTGTACTGATCATTACCTCCCAGTATCATCAAGATTGGGTGAAAAAATGTTTGCTGAGATTTCAAGAAACTCGTAGTTTTTTGGAAGCTTCGCAACCCCTTTCAATGAAAGTGATTCTCGTCAGTCTCTGCTTGGGGCTAATTCAATAGGACACAAACCATAGCGATAGAACTTGGAACTGCATTATTGTGCCAAGTTTCAAAGAGCTAGCAGAAACCGTGTTTGATTTAGAGTTTCAACTACATGTATCCATATAGGAGAAAACAGAGTGAAACTGAAACATGAAACCGGTTACTGCAAAGGAACGGTTTAACCTAGAAGAACGAAATTTGGTGAGCCAAGTGGGATTAGTGTACTGATCATTACCTGCCAGTATCATCAAGATTGGGTGAAAAAATGTTTGCTGAGATTTCCGGAAACTCGTAGTTTTTCGAAAGCTGGGCAACCACTTTCAATGAAAGTGATTCTCGTCAGCCTCTGCTTGGGGCTACTTCAATAGGACACGAAGCATAGCGATAGAACGTGGAAATACATTATTGTGCCAAGTTTCAAAGAGCTATCACAAACAGTGTTTGAATTAGAGTTCCAACTACATGCATCCATATAGGAGAAAACTGAGTGAAACCTAAACATGAAAAAGCTTACTGCAAAGGAACGCTTCAATGTAGAAGAACGAAATTTGGTGAGCCAAGTGGGACTGGTGTACTGATCATTACCTGCCAGTATCATCAAGATTGGGTGAAAATATGTTTGCTGAGATTTCAAGAAACTCGTAGTTTTTTGGAAGCTTGGCAACCCCTATCAATGAAAGTGATTCTCGTCAGTCTCTGCCTGGGGGTACTTCAATTGGACACAAACCATAGCGATAGAACTTGGAACTGCATTATTGTGCCAAGTTTCAAAGAGCTAGCAGAAACCGTGTTTGATTTAGAGTTCCAACTACATGTATCCATATAGGAGAAAACAGAGTGAAACCGAAACATGAAACCGGTTACTGCAAAGGAACGGTTTAAGCTAGAAGAAAGAAATTTGGTGAGCCAAGTGGGATTGGTGTACTGATCATTACCTGCCAGTATCATCAAGATTGGGTGAAAAAATGTTTGCTGAGATTTCAAGAACCTCGTAGTTTTTTGGAAGCTTGGCAACCCCTTTCAATGAAAGTGATTCTCGTCAACCTCTGCTTGGGGCTACTTCAATAGGACACAAATCATAGCGATAGAACTTGGAACTACATTACTGTGCCAAGTTTCAAAGAGCTAGCACAAACCGTGTTTGATTTAGAGTTCCAACTACATGTATCCATATAGGAGAAAACAGAGTGAAACCTAAACATGAAAACGGTTACTGCAAAGGAACGGTTTAACCTAGAAGAACGAAATTTGGTGAGCCAAGTGGGATTGGTGTACTGATCATTACCTGCCAGTATCATCAAGATTGGGTGAAAAAATGTTTGCTGAGATCTCCGGAAACTCGTAGTTTTTCGAAAGCTGGGAAACCCCTTTCAATGAAAGTGATTCTCGTCAGCCTCTGCTTGGGGCTACTTCAATAGGACACAAAGCATAGCGATAGAACGTGGAAATACATTATTGTGCCAGTTTCAAAGAGCTATCACAAACAGTGTTTGAATTAGAGTTCCAACTACATGCATCCATATAGGAGAAAACTGAGTGAAACCTAAACATGAAAAAGCTTACTGCAAAGGAACGCTTCAATGTAGAAGAACGAAATTTGGTGAGCCAAGTGGGACTGGTGTACTGATCATTACCTGCCAGTATCATCAAGATTGGGTGAAAATATGTTTGCTGAGATTTCAAGAAACTCGTAGTTTTTTGGAAGCTTGGCAACCCCTTTCAATGAAAGTGATTCTCGTCAGTCTCTGCCTGGGGGTACTTCAATAGGACACAAACCATAGCGATAGAACTAGGAACTGCATTATTGTGCCAAGTTTCAAAGAGCTACCACAATCCGTGTTTGATTTAGAGTTCCAACTACATGTATCCATATAGGAGAAAACAGAGTGAAACCGAAACATGAAACCGGTTACTGCAAAGGAACGGTTTAAGCTAGCAGAAAGAAATTTGGTGAGCCAAGTGGGATTGGTGTACTGATCATTACCTGCCAGTATCATCAAGATTGGGTGAAAAAATGTTTGCTGATATTTCCTGAAACTCGTAGTTTTTTGGAAGCTTGGCAACCCCTTTCAATGAAAGTGATTCTCGTCAGTCTCTGCTTGGGGCTACTTCAATAGGACACAAACCAAAGCGATACAACGGGGAACTACATTACTGTGCCAAGTTTCAAAGAGCTAGCCCAAACCGTGTTTGATTTAGAGTTCCAACTACATGTATCCATATAGGAGAAAACAGAGTGAAACCTAAACATGAAAACGGTTACTGCAAAGGAACGGTTTAACCTAGAAGAACGAAATTTGGTGAGCCAAGTGGGACTGGTGTACTGCTCATTACCTGCAAGTATCATCAAGATTGGTGAAAAAATGTTTGCTGAGATTTCAGGAAAAACGTAGTTTTTTGGAAGCTTGGAACCCCTTTCAATGAAAGTGATTCTCGTCAGTCTCTGCTTGGGGCTACATCAATAGGACACAAACATAGCGATAGAACTTGGAACTACATTATTGTGCCAAGTTTCAAAGAGCTAGCACAAACCGTGTTTGATTTTAGAGTTCCAATTACATGTATCCTTATAGGAGAAAACAGAGTGAAACCTAAAAATGAAAACGGTTCCTGCAAAGGAACCGTTTAACCTAGAAGTACGAAATTTGGTGAGCCAACTGGGATTGTGTACTGATCATTACCTGCCAGTATCATCAAGATTGGGTGTAAAAATATTTCCTGAGATTTCCGGAAACTCGTAGTTTTTCGATAGCTTGGCAACCCCTTTCACTGAAAGTGATTCTCGTCAGTCTCTGCTTGGGATACTTCAATCGGACACAAACCATAGCGATAGAACTTGGAACTACATTATTGTGCCAAGTTTCAAAGAGCTAGCACAAACCGTGTTTGATTTAGAGTTCTGACTACATGTATCCATATAGGAGAAAAGAGAGTGAAACCTAAACATGAAAACGGTTACTGCAAAGGAACGGTTTAACCTAGAAGAACGAAATTTGGTGAGCCAAGTGGGATTGGTGTACTGATCATTACCTGCCAGTATCATCAAGATTGGGTGAAAAATGTTTGCTGAGATTTCAGGAAACTCGTAGTTTTTTGGAAGCTTGGCAACCCCTTTCAATGAAAGGGATTCTCGTCAGTCTCTGCTTGGGGCTACTTCAATAGGACACAAACCATAGCGATAGAACTTGGAACTACATTATTGTGCCAAGTTTCAAAGAGCTAGCACAAACCGTGTTTGATTTAGAGTTCCAACTACATGTATCCATATAGGAGAAAACAGAGTGAAACCTAAAAATGAAAACGGTTACTGCAAAGGAACGGTTTAACCTAGAAGAACGAAATTTGGTGAGCCAAGTGGGATTTGTGTACTGATCATTACCTGTAGTATCATCAAGATTGGGTGAAAAAATGTTTGCGGAGATTTCATTAAACTCGTAGATTTTTGGAAGCTTGGCAACCCCTTTCAATGAAAGTGATTCTCGTCAGTCTCTGCTTGGGGCTACTTCAATAGGACACAAACCAAAGCGATACAACTGGGAACTACATTACTGTGCCAAGTTTCAAAGAGCTAGCCCAAACCGTGTTTGATTTAGAGTTCCAACTACATGTATCCATATAGGAGAAAACAGAGTGAAACCTAAACATGAAAACGGTTACTGCAAAGGAACGGTTTAACCTAGAAGAACGAAATTTGGTGAGCCAAGTGGGATTGGTGTACTGATCATTACCTGCCAGTATCATCAAGATTGGGTGAAAAAATGTTTGCTGAGATTTCCGGAAACTCGTAGTTTTTTGGAAGCTTGGCAACCCCTTTCAATGAAAGTGATTCACGTCAGTCTCTGCTTGGGGCTACTTCAATAGGACACAAACCATAGCGATAGAACTTGGAACTAAATTATTGTGCCAAGATTCAAAGAGCTATCACAAACCGTGTTTCATTTAGAGTTCCAACTGCATGTATCCATATAGGAGAAAACAGAGTGAAACCTAAACATGAAAACGGTTACTGCAAAGGTATGGTTTAAGGTAGAAGAACGAAATTCGGTGAGCCAAGTGGGATTGGGGTACTGATCATTACCTGCCAGTATCATCAAGTTTGGACGAAAAAATGGTTGCTGAGATTTCAGGAAACTCGTAGGTTTTTGGAAGCTTGGCAACCCCTTTCAATGAAAGGGATTCTCGTCCGTCTCTGCTTGGGGCTACTTCAATAGGACACAAACCATAGCGATAGAACTTGGAACTACATTATTGTGCCAACTTTCAAAAGAGCTATCACAAACCGTGTTTGATTTAGAGTTCCAACTACATGTATCCATATAGGAGAAAACAGAGTGAAACCTAAACAAGAAAACGGTTTCCGCAAAGGAACCGTTTAACTAGAAAATGAAATTTGGTGAGATAAGTGGGATTGGTGTTCTGATCATTACCTGCCAGTATCATCAAGATTGGGTGAAAAAATGTTTGCTGAGATTTCCGGAAACTCGTAGTTTTTCGATAGCTTTGCAAACCCTTTCACTGAAAGTGATTCTCGTCAGTCTCTGCTTGGGGCTACTTCAATAGTACACAAACCATAGCGATAGAACTTGGAACTACATTATTGTGCCAACTTTCAAAGAGCTAGCACAAACCGTGTTTGATTTAGAGTTCCAACTACATGTATCCATATAGGAGAAAACAGAGTGAAACCTAAACACGAAAGTGGTTACTGCAAAGGAACGGTTTAAGCTAGACAAACGAAGTTTGGTGAGCCAAGTGGGACTGGTGTACTGATCATTACCTGCCAGTATCATCAAGATTGGGTGAAAAAATGTTTGCTGAGATTTCAGGAAACTCGTAGTTTTTTGGAAGCTTGGCAACCCCTTTCAATGAAAAGGGATTCTCGTCAGTCTCTGCTTGGGGCTACTTCAATAGGACACAAACCATAGCGATAGAACTTGGAACTACATTATTGTGCCAAGTTTCAAAGAGCTAGCACAAACCGTGTTTGATTTAGAGTTCCAACTACATGTATCCATATAGGAGAAAACAGAGTGAAACCTAAAAATGAAAACGGTTACTGCAAAGGAACGGTTTAACCTAGAAGAACGAAATTTGGTGAGCCAAGTGGGATTTGTGTACTGATCATTACCTGCAAGTATCATCAAGATTGGGTGAAAAAATGTTTGCGGAGATTTCATTAAACTCGTAGATTTTTGGAAGCTTGGCAACCCCTTTCAATGAAAGTGATTCTCGTCAGTCTCTGCTTGGGGCTACTTCAATAGGACACAAACCAAAGCGATACAACTGGGAACTACATTACTGTGCCAAGTTTCAAAGAGCTAGCCCAAACCGTGTTTGATTTAGAGTTCCAACTACATGTATCCATATAGGGGAAAACAGAGTGAAACCTAAACATGAAAACGGTTACTGCAAAGGAACGGTTTAACCTAGAAGAACGAAATTTGGTGAGCCAAGTGGGACTGGTGTACTGCTCATTACCTGAAAGTATCATCAAGATTGGTGAAAAAATGTTTGCTGAGATTTCAGGAAAAACGTAGCTTTTGGAAGCTTGGAACCCCTTTCAATGAAAGTGATTCTCGTCAGTCTCTGCTTGGGGCTACTTCAATAGGACACAAACCATAGCGATAGAACTTGGAACTACATTATTGTGCCAAGTTTCAAAGAGCTAGCACAAACCGTGTTTGATTTAGAGTTCCAATTACATGTATCCTTATAGGAGAAAACAGAGTGAAACCTAAAAATGAAAACGGTTACTGCAAAGGAACCGTTTAACCTAGAAGTACGAAATTTGGTGAGCCAACTGGGATTGGTGTACTGATCATTACCTGCCAGTATCATCAAGATTGGGTGTAAAAATATTTCCTGAGATTTCCGGAAACTCGTAGTTTTTCGATAGCTTGGCAACCCCTTTCACTGAAAGTGATTCTCGTCAGTCTCTGCTTGGGGCTACTTCAATCGGACACAAACCATAGCGATAGAACTTGGAACTACATTATTGTGCCAAGTTTCAAAGAGCTAGCACAAACCGTGTTTGATTTAGAGTTCTGACTACATGTATCCATGTAGGAGAAAAGAGAGTGAAACCTAAACATGAAAACGGTTACTGCAAAGGAACCGTTTAACCTAGAAGAACGAAATTTGGTGAGCCAAGTGGGATTGGTGTACTGATCATTACCTGCCAGTATCATCAAGATTGGGTGAAAAAATGTTTGCTGAGATTTCAGGAAACTCGTAGTTTTTTGGAAGCTTGGCAACCCCTTTCAATGAAAGGGATTCTCGTCAGTCTCTGCTTGGGGCTACTTCAATAGGACACAAACCATAGCGATAGAACTTGGAACTACATTATTGTGCCAAGTTTCAAAGAGCTAGCACAAACCGTGTTTGATTTAGAGTTCCAACTACATGTATCCATATAGGAGAAAACAGAGTGAAACCTAAAAATGAAAACGGTTACTGCAAAGGAACGGTTTAACCTAGAAGAACGAAATTTGGTGAGCCAAGTGGGATTTGTGTACTGATCATTACCTGCAAGTATCATCAAGATTTGGTGAAAAAATGTTTGCGGAGATTTCATTAAACTCGTAGATTTTTGGAAGCTTGGCAACCCCTTTCAATGAAAGTGATTCTCGTCAGTCTCTGCTTGGGGCTACTTCAATAGGACACAAACCAAAGCGATACAACTGGGAACTACATTACTGTGCCAAGTTTCAAAGAGCTAGCCCAAACCGTGTTTGATTTAGAGTTCCAACTACATGTATCCATATAGGAGAAAACAGAGTGAAACCTAAACATGAAAACGGTTACTGCAAAGGAACGGTTTAACCTAGAAGAACGAAATTTGGTGAGCCAAGTGGGATTGGTGTACTGATCTTTACCTGCCAGTATCATCAAGATTGGGTGAAAAAATGTTGCTGAGATTTCCGGAAACTCGTAGTTTTTTGGAAGCTTGGCAACCCCTTTCAATGAAAGTGATTCACGTCAGTCTCTGCTTGGGGCTACTTCAATAGGACACAAACCATAGCGATAGAACTTGGAACTAAATTATTGTGCCAAGATTCAAAGAGCTATCACAAACCGTGTTTCATTTAGAGTTCCAACTGCATGTATCCATATAGGAGAAAACAGAGTGAAACCTAAACATGAAAACGGTTACTGCAAAGGTATGGTTTAAGGTAGAAGAACGAAATTCGGTGAGCCAAGTGGGATTGGGGTACTGATCATTACCTGCCAGTATCATCAAGTTTGGACGAAAAAATGGTTGCTGAGATTTCAGGAAACTCGTAGGTTTTTGGAAGCTTGGCAACCCCTTTCAATGAAAGGGATTCTCGTCCGTCTCTGCTTGGGGCTACTTCAATAGGACACAAACCATAGCGATAGAACTTGGAACTACATTATTGTGCCAACTTTCAAAGAGCTATCACAAACCGTGTTTGATTTAGAGTTCCAACTACATGTATCCATATAGGAGAAAACAGAGTGAAACCTAAACAAGAAAACGGTTTCCGCAAAGGAACCGTTTAACGTAGAAGAATGAAATTTGGTGAGATAAGTGGGATTGGTGTTCTGATCATTACCTGCCAGTATCATCAAGATTGGGTGAAAAAAATGTTTGCTGAGATTTCCGGAAACTCGTAGTTTTTCGATAGCTTTGCAAACCCTTTCACTGAAAGTGATTCTCGTCAGTCTCTGCTTGGGGGCTACTTCAATAGTACACAAACCATAGCGATAGAACTTGGAACTACATTATTGTGCCAACTTTCAAAGAGCTAGCACAAACCGTGTTTGATTTAGAGTTCCAACTACATGTATCCATATAGGAGAAAACAGAGTGAAACCTAAACACGAAAGCGGTTACTGCAAAGGAACGGTTTAAGCTAGACGAACGAAGTTTGGTGAGCCAAGTGGGACTGGTGTACTGATCATTACCTGCCAGTATCATCAAGATTGGGTGAAAAAATGTTTGCTGAGATTTCAGGAAACTCGTAGTTTTTTGGAAGCTTGGCAACCCCTTTCAATGAAAGGGATTCTCGTCAGTCTCTGCTTGGGGCTACTTCAATAGGACACAAACCATAGCGATAGAACTTGGAACTACATTATTGTGCCAAGTTTCAAAGAGCTAGCACAAACCGTGTTTGATTTAGAGTTCCAACTACATGTATCCATATAGGAGAAAACAGAGTGAAACCTAAAAATGAAAACGGTTACTGCAAAGGAACGGTTTAACCTAGAAGAACGAAATTTGGTGAGCCAAGTGGGATTTGTGCACTGATCATTACCTGCAAGTATCATCAAGATTGGGTGAAAAAATGTTTGCGGAGATTTCATTAAACTCGTAGATTTTTGGAAGCTTGGCAACCCCTTTCAATGAAAGTGATTCTCGTCAGTCTCTGCTTGGGGCTACTTCAATAGGACACAAACCAAAGCGATACAACTGGGAACTACATTACTGTGCCAAGTTTCAAAGAGCTAGCCCAAACCGTGTTTGATTTAGAGTTCCAACTACATGTATCCATATAGGAGAAAACAGAGTGAAACCTAAACATGAAAACGGTTACTGCAAAGGAACGGTTTAACCTAGAAGAACGAAATTTGGTGAGCCAAGTGGGACTGGTGTACTGCTCATTACCTGAAAGTATCATCAAGATTGGTGAAAAAATGTTTGCTGAGATTTCAGGAAAAACGTAGCTTTTGGAAGCTTGGAACCCCTTTCAATGAAAGTGATTCTCGTCAGTCTCTGCTTGGGGCTACTTCAATAGGACACAAACCATAGCGATAGAACTTGGAACTACATTATTGTGCCAAGTTTCAAAGAGCTAGCACAAACCGTGTTTGATTTAGAGTTCCAATTACATGTATCCTTATAGGAGAAAACAGAGTGAAACCTAAAAATGAAAACGGTTACTGCAAAGGAACCGTTTAACCTAGAAGTACGAAATTTGGTGAGCCAACTGGGATTGGTGTACTGATCATTACCTGCCAGTATCATCAAGATTGGGTGTAAAAATATTTCCTGAGATTTCCGGAAACTCGTAGTTTTTCGATAGCTTGGCAACCCCTTTCACTGAAAGTGATTCTCGTCAGTCTCTGCTTGGGGCTACTTCAATCGGACACAAACCATAGCGATAGAACTTGGAACTACATTATTGTGCCAAGTTTCAAAGAGCTAGCACAAACCGTGTTTGATTTAGAGTTCTGACTACATGTATCCATATAGGAGAAAAGAGAGTGAAACCTAAACATGAAAACGGTTACTGCAAAGGAACCGTTTAACCTAGAAGAACGAAATTTGGTGAGCCAAGTGGGATTGGTGTACTGATCATTACCTGCCAGTATCATCAAGATTGGGTGAAAAAATGTTTGCTGAGATTTCAGGAAACTCGTAGTTTTTTGGAAGCTTGGCAACCCCTTTCAATGAAAGGGATTCTCGTCAGTCTCTGCTTGGGGCTACTTCAATAGGACACAAACCATAGCGATAGAACTTGGAACTACATTATTGTGGCAAGTTTCAAAGAGCTAGCACAAACCGTGTTTGATTTAGAGTTCCAACTACATGTATCCATATAGGAGAAAACAGAGTGAAACCTAAAAATGAAAACGGTTACTGCAAAGGAACGGTTTAACCTAGAAGAACGAAATTTGGTGAGCCAAGTGGGATTTGTGTACTGATCATTACCTGCAAGTATCATCAAGATTGGGTAAAAAAATGTTTGCGGAGATTTCATTAAACTCGTAGATTTTTGGAAGCTTGGCAACCCCTTTCAATGAAAGTGATTCTCGTCAGTCTCTGCTTGGGGCTACTTCAATAGGACACAAACCAAAGCGATACAACTGGGAACTACATTACTGTGCCAAGTTTCAAAGAGCTAGCCCAAACCGTGTTTGATTTAGAGTTCCAACTACATGTATCCATATAGGAGAAAACAGAGTGAAACCTAAACATGAAAACGGTTACTGCAAAGGAACGGTTAAACCTAGAAGAACGAAATTTGGTGAGCCAAGTGGGATTGGTGTACTGATCATTACCTGCCAGTATCATCAAGATTGGGTGAAAAATGTTTGCTGAGATTTCCGGAAACTCGTAGTTTTTTGAAGCTTGGCAACCCCTTTCAATGAAAGTGATTCACGTCAGTCTCTGCTTGGGGCTACTTCAATAGGACACAAACCATAGCGATAGAACTTGGAACTAAATTATTGTGCCAAGATTCAAAGAGCTATCACAAACCGTGTTTCATTTAGAGTTCCAACTGCATGTATCCATATAGGAGAAAACAGAGTGAAACCTAAACATGAAAACGGTTACTGCAAAGGTATGGTTTAAGGTAGAAGAACGAAATTCGGTGAGCCAAGTGGGATTGGTGTACTGATCATTACCTGCCAGTATCATCAAGTTTGGACGAAAAAATGTTTGCGGAGATTTCATTTAAACTCGTAGATTTTTGGAAGCTTGGCAACCCCTTTCAATGAAAGTGATTCTCGTCAGTCTCTGCTTGGGGCTACTTCAATAGGACACAAACCAAAGCGATACAACTGGGAACTACATTACTGTGCCAAGTTTCAAAGAGCTAGCCCAAACCGTGTTTGATTTAGAGTTCCAACTACATGTATCCATATAGGAGAAAACAGAGTGAAACCTAAACATGAAAACGGTTACTGCAAAGGAACGGTTTAACCTAGAAGAACGAAATTTGGTGAGCCAAGTGGGACTGGTGTACTGCTCATTACCTGAAAGTATCATCAAGATTGGTGAAAAAATGTTTGCTGAGATTTCAGGAAAAACGTAGCTTTTGGAAGCTTGGAACCCCTTTCAATGAAAGTGATTCTCGTCAGTCTCTGCTTGGGGCTACTTCAATAGGACACAAACCATAGCGATAGAACTTGGAACTACATTATTGTGCCAAGTTTCAAAGAGCTAGCACAAACCGTGTTTGATTAGAGTTCCAATTACATGTATCCTTATAGGAGAAAACAGAGTGAAACCTAAAAATGAAAACGGTTACTGCAAAGGAACCGTTTAACCTAGAAGTACGAAATTTGGTGAGCCAACTGGGATTGGTGTACTGATCATTACCTGCCAGTATCATCAAGATTGGGTGTAAAAATATTTCCTGAGATTTCCGGAAACTCGTAGTTTTTCGATAGCTTGGCAACCCCTTTCACTGAAAGTGATTCTCGTCAGTCTCTGCTTGGGGCTACTTCAATCGGACACAAACCATAGCGATAGAACTTGGAACTACATTATTGTGCCAAGTTTCAAAGAGCTAGCACAAACCGTGTTTTGATTTTAGAGTTCTGACTACATGTATCCATATAGGAGAAAAGAGAGTGAAACCTAAACATGAAAACGGTTACTGCAAAGGAACCGTTTAACCTAGAAGAACGAAATTGGTGAGCCAAGTGGGATTGGTGTACTGATCATTACCTGCCAGTATCATCAAGATTGGGTGAAAAAATGTTTGCTGAGATTTCAGGAAACTCGTAGTTTTTTGGAAGCTTGGCAACCCCTTTCAATGAAAGGGATTCTCGTCAGTCTCTGCTTGGGGCTACTTCAATAGGACACAAACCATAGCGATAGAACTTGGAACTACATTATTGTGGCAAGTTTCAAAGAGCTAGCACAAACCGTGTTTGATTTAGAGTTCCAACTACATGTATCCATATAGGAGAAAACAGAGTGAAACCTAAAAATGAAAACGGTTACTGCAAAGGAACGGTTTAACCTAGAAGAACGAAATTTGGTGAGCCAAGTGGGATTTGTGCACTGATCATTACCTGCAAGTATCATCAAGATTGGGTGAAAAAATGTTTGCGGAGATTTCATTAAACTCGTAGATTTTTGGAAGCTTGGCAACCCCTTTCAATGAAAGTGATTCTCGTCAGTCTCTGCTTGGGGCTACTTCAATAGGACACAAACCAAAGCGATACAACTGGGAACTACATTACTGTGCCAAGTTTCAAAGAGCTAGCCCAAACCGTGTTTGATTTAGAGTTCCAACTACATGTATCCATATAGGAGAAAACAGAGTGAAACCTAAACATGAAAACGGTTACTGCAAAGGAACGGTTTAACCTAGAAGAACGAAATTTGGTGAGCCAAGTGGGACTGGTGTACTGCTCATTACCTGAAAGTATCATCAAGATTGGTGAAAAAATGTTTGCTGAGATTTCAGGAAAAACGTAGCTTTTGGAAGCTTGGAACCCCTTTCAATGAAAAGTGATTCTCGTCAGTCTCTGCTTGGGGCTACTTCAATAGGACACAAACCATAGCGATAGAACTTGGAACTACATTATTGTGCCAAGTTTCAAAGAGCTAGCACAAACCGTGTTTGATTTAGAGTTCCAATTACATGTATCCTTATAGGAGAAAACAGAGTGAAACCTAAAAATGAAAACGGTTACTGCAAAGGAACCGTTTAACCTAGAAGTACGAAATTTGGTGAGCCAACTGGGATTGGTGTACTGATCATTACCTGCCAGTATCATCAAGATTGGGTGTAAAAATATTTCCTGAGATTTCCGGAAACTCGTAGTTTTTCGATAGCTTGGCAACCCCTTTCACTGAAAGTGATTCTCGTCAGTCTCTGCTTGGGGCTACTTCAATCGGACACAAACCATAGCGATAGAACTTGGAACTACATTATTGTGCCAAGTTCAAAGAGCTAGCACAAACCGTGTTTGATTTAGAGTTCTGACTACATGTATCCATATAGGAGAAAAGAGAGTGAAACCTAAACATGAAAACGGTTACTGCAAAGGAACCGTTTAACCTAGAAGAACGAAATTTGGTGAGCCAAGTGGGATTGGTGTACTGATCATTACCTGCCAGTATCATCAAGATTGGGTGAAAAAATGTTTGCTGAGATTTCAGGAAACTCGTAGTTTTTTGGAAGCTTGGCAACCCTTTCAATGAAAGGGATTCTCGTCAGTCTCTGCTTGGGGCTACTTCAATAGGACACAAACCATAGCGATAGAACTTGGAACTACATTTATTGTGGCAAGTTTCAAAGAGCTAGCACAAACCGTGTTTGATTTAGAGTTCCAACTACATGTATCCATATAGGAGAAAACAGAGTGAAACCTAAAAATGAAAACGGTTACTGCAAAGGAACGGTTTACCTAGAAGAACGAAATTTGGTGAGCCAAGTGGGATTTGTGTACTGATCATTACCTGCAAGTATCATCAAGATTGGGTAAAAAAATGTTTGCGGAGATTTCATTAAACTCGTAGATTTTTGGAAGCTTGGCAACCCCTTTCAATGAAAGTGATTCTCGTCAGTCTCTGCTTGGGGCTACTTCAATAGGACACAAACCAAAGCGATACAACTGGGAACTACATTACTGTGCCAAGTTTCAAAGAGCTAGCCCAAACCGTGTTTGATTTAGAGTTCCAACTACATGTATCCATATAGGAGAAAACAGAGTGAAACCTAAACATGAAAACGGTTACTGCAAAGGAACGGTTAAACCTAGAAGAACGAAATTTGGTGAGCCAAGTGGGATTGGTGTACTGATCATTACCTGCCAGTATCATCAAGATTGGGTGAAAAAATGTTTGCTGAGATTTCCGGAAACTCGGTAG
>NW_027552823.1:0-55776 GCF_045843805.1 Urocitellus parryii | reverse complement strand
ACACCAATCCCACTTGGCTCAGCAAAATTTTCGTTCTTCTCGGTTAAACCGTTCCTTTGCAGGAACCGTTTTCATGTTTAGGTTTCACTTTTTTTTCTCCTATATGGATACATGTAGTTGGAACTCTAAATCAAACACGGTTTGTGCTAGCTCTTTGAAACTTGGCACAATAATGTAGTTCCAAGTTCTATCCCTATGGTTTGTGTCCTATTGAAGTAGCCCCAAGCAGAGACTGAAGAGAATCACTTTCATTGAAAGGGGTTGCCAAGCTCCAAAAACTACGAGTTCCTGAATTCTCAGCAAACATTTTTTCACCCAATCTTGATGATACTTGCAGGTAATGATCAGTACACCAATCCCACTTGGCTCAGCAAATTTCGTTCTTCTCGGTTAAACGTTCCTTGCAGGAACCGTTTTCATGTTTAGGTTTCTTCTCTTTTCTCCTATATGGATACATGTAGTTGGAACTCTAAATCAAACACGGTTTGTGCTAGCTCTTTGAACTTGGCACAATAATGTAGTTCCAAGTTCTATCGCTATGGTTGTGTCCTATGAGTAGCCCCAAGCAGGACTGACGAGAATCACTTTTCATTGAAAGGGGTTGCCAAGCTTCCAAAAACTACGAGTTTCCTGAAATCTCAGCAAACATTTTTTCACCCACTCTTGATGATACTTGCAGTTAATGATCAATACACCAATCCCACTTTGCTCACCAAATTTCGTTCTTCTCAGTTAAACCGTTCCTTTGCAGGAACCGTTTTCATGTTTAGGTTTCACTCTGTTTTCTCCTATATGGATACATGTAGTTGGAACTCTAAATCAAACACCGTTTGTGCTAGCTCTTGAACTTGGCACAATATGTAGTTCCAAGTTCTATCGCTATGGTTTGTGTCCTATTGAAGTAGCCCCAAGCAGAGACTGACGAGAATCACTTTCATTGAAAGGGGTTGAGCCTCCAAAAAACTACGAGTTTCCTGAAAATCTCAGCAAATATTTTTTCACCCAATCTTGATGATACTTGCAGGTAATGATCAGTACACCAATCCCACTTGTTTCACATAATTTCGTTGTATTCGGAAAAACCCTTCCTTTGCAGAAACCGTTTTCATGTTTAGGTTTTCACTCTGTTTTCTCCTATATGGATAAATGTACTTGGAACTCTAAATCAAACACGGTTTGTGCTAGCTCTTTGAAACTTGGCACAATAATGTAGTTCCAAGTTCTATCGCTATGGTTTGTGCCCTATTGAAGTAGCCCCAAGCAGAGACTGACGAGAATCACTTTTCATTGAAAGGGGTTGCCAAGCTTCCAAAAACTACGAGTTTCCTGAAATCTCAGCAAACATTTTTTCACCCACTCTTGATGAGGCTTGCAGGTAATGATCAGTACACCAATCCCACTTGGCTCACCAAATTTCGTTCTTCTCGGTTAAACCGTTCCTTTGCAGGAACCGTTTTCATGTTTAGGTTTCACTCTGTTTTCTCCTATATGGATACATGTAGTTGGAACTCTAAATCAAACACGGTTTGTGCTAGCTCTTTGAAACTTGGCACAATAATGTAGTTCCAAGTTCTATCCCTATGGTTTGTGTCCTATTGAAGTAGCCCCAAGCAGAGACTGAGGAGAATCACTTTCATTCAAAGGGGTTGCCAAGCTTCCAAAAAACTACGAGTTTCCTGAAATCTCAGCAAACATTTTTTCACCCAATCTTGATGATACTTGCAGGTAATGATCAGTACACCAATCCGACTGGGCTCACCAATTTCGTTCTTCTCGGTTAAACCGTTCCTTTGCAGGAACCGTTTTCATGTTTCGGTTTCACTCTCTTTTCTCCTATATGGATACATGTATTTGGAACTCTAGATCAAACACGGTTTGTGCTAGCTCTTTGAACTTGGCACAATAATGTAGTTCCAAGTTCTATCGCTATGGTTTGTGTCCTATTGAAGTAGACCCGAGCAGAGACTAACGAGAATCACTTTCATTGAAAGGGGTTGCCCAAGCTTCCAAAAAACTACGAGTTTCCTGAAATCTCAGCAACCATATTTTCACCCACTCTTGATGAGGCTTGCAGGTATGATCAGTACACCAATCCCACTGGGCTCACCAAATTTCGTTCTTCTCGGTTTAACCTTTCCTTTGCAGGAACCGTTTTCATGTTTAGGTTTCACTCTGTTTTCTCCTATTTGGATACATGTAGTTGGAACTCTAAATCAAACACGGTTTGTGCTAGCTCTTTGAAACTTGGCACAATAATGTAGTTCCAAGTTCTATCGCTAGGGTTGTGTCCTATTGAAGTAGCCCCAAGCAGAGACTGACGAGAATCACTTTCATTGAAAGGGGTTGACAAGCTTCCAAAAAACTACGAGTTTCCTGAAATCTCAGCAACCATATTTTCACCCAAACTTGATGATACTTGTAGGTAATGATCAGTACACCAATCCCACTTGGCTCACGAAATTTCGTTCTTCTCGGTTAAACCGTTCCTTTGCAGGAACCGTTTTCATGTTTAGGTTTCACTCTGTTTTCTCCTATATGGATACATGTACTTGGAAACTCTAAATCAAACACGGTTTGTGCTAGCTCTTTGAAACTTGGCACAATAATGTAGTTCCAAGTTCTATCGCTATGGTTTGTGTCCTATTGAAGTAGCCCCAAGCAGAGACTGACGAGAATCACTTTCATTCAAAGGGGTTGCCAAGCTTCCAAAAATCTACGAGTTTCCTGAAATCTCAGCAAACATTTTTTCACCCAATCTTGATGATACTTGCAGGTAATGATCAGTACACCAATCCCACTGGCCTCACCGAATTTCGTTTCTCGGTCGTTAAACCGTTCCTTTGCAGGAACCGTTTTCATGTTTAGGTTTCACTCTGTTACTCTCCTATATGGATACATGTAGTTGGAACTCTAAATCAAACACGGTTTGTGCTAGCTCTTTGAAACTTGGCACAATAATGTAGTTCCAAGTTCTATCGCTATGGTTTGTGTCCTATTGAAGTAGCCCCAAGCAGAGACTGACGAGAATCACTTTCATTGAAAGGGTTGAGCTTCCAAAAAACTACGAGTTTCCTGAAATCTCAGCAAATATTTTTTCACCCAATCTTGATGATACTTGCAGGTAATGATCAATACACCAATCCCACTTTGCTCACCAAATTTCGTTTCTTCTCAGTTAAACCGTTCCTTTGCAGGAACCGTTTTCATGTTTAGGTTTCACTCTGTTTTCTCCTATATGGATACATGTATTTGGAACTCTAAATCAAACACGGTTTGTGCTAGCTCTTTGAAACTTGGCACAATAATGTAGTTCCAAATTCTATCGCTATGGTTTGTGTCCTATTGAAGTAGCCCCAAGCAGAGACTGACGAGAATCACTTTCATTGAAAGGGGTTGCCAAGCTTCCAAAAAAACTACGAGTTTCCTGAAATCTCAGCAAACATTTTTCACCCACTCGTGATGAGGCTTGCAGGTAATGATCAGTACACCAATCCCACTTGGCTCACCAAATTTCGTTCTTCTCGTTAAACCGTTCGTTTGCAGGAACCGTTTACATGTTTAGGTTTCACTCTGTTTTTCTCCTATATGGATACATGTAGTTGGAACTCTAAATCAAACACGGTTTGTGCTAGCTCTTTGAAACTTGGCACAATAATGTAGTTCCAAGTTCTGTCGCTATGGTTTGTGTCCTATTGAAGTAGCCCCCAAGCAGAGACTGAGGAGAATCACTTTCATTCAAAGGGGTTGCCAAGCTTCCAAAAAACTACGAGTTTCCTGAAATCTCAGCAAACATTTTTCACCCAATCTTGATGATACTTGCAGGTAATGATCAGTACACCAATCCCACTGGGCTCACCAATTTCGTTCTTCTCGGTTAAACCGTTCCTTTGCAGGAACCGTTTTCATGTTTAGGTTTCACTCTGTTTTCTCCTATATGGATACATGTAGTTGGAACTCTAAATCAAACACGGTTTGTGCTAGCTCTTTGAAACTTGGCACAATAATGTAGTTCCAAGTT
Organism: Urocitellus parryii; assembly: GCF_045843805.1. Taxonomy (NCBI): domain Eukaryota; kingdom Metazoa; phylum Chordata; class Mammalia; order Rodentia; family Sciuridae; genus Urocitellus; species Urocitellus parryii. Next base: position 51,758 of record NW_027552823.1, on the reverse strand, counting down.
CTATCGCTATGGTTTGTGTCCTATTGAGTAGCCCCAAACAGAGACTGACGAGAATCACTTTCATTCAAAGGGGTTGCCAAGCTTCCAAAAACTACGAGTTTCCTGAAGTCTCAGCAAACATTTTTTCACCCAATCTTGATGATACTTGCAGGTAATGATCAGTACACCAATCCCACTGGGCTCACCAAATTTCGTTCTTCTCGTTAAACCCTTCCTTTGCAGGAACCGTTTTCATGTTTAGGTTTCACTCTCTTTTCTCCTATATGGATACATGTAGTTGGAACTCTAAATCAAACACGGTTTGTGCTAGCTCTTTGAAACTTGGCACAATAATGTAGTTCCAAGTTCTATCGCTATGGTTTGTGTCCTATTGAAGTAGCCCCAAGCAGAGACTGACGAGAATCACTTTCATTGAAAGGGGTTGCCAAGCTTCCAAAAAACTACGAGTTTCCTGAAATCTCAGCAACCATATTTTCACCCAAACTTGATGATACTTGTAGGTAATGATCAGTACACCAATCCCACTGGCCTCGCCAATTTCGTTCTTCTCGGTTAAACCGTTCCTTTGCAGGAACCGTTTTCATGTTTAGGTTTCACTCTGTTTCTCCTATATGGATACATGTACTTGGAACTCTAAATCAACACGGTTGTGCTAGCTCTTTGAAACTTGGCACAATAATGTAGTTCCAAGTTCTATCGCTATGGTTTGTGTCCTATTGAAGTAGCCCCAAGCAGAGACTGACGAGATCACTTTCATTGAAAGGGGTTTGCCAAGCTTCCAAAAACTACGAGTTTCCTGAAATCTCAGCAAACATTTTTTCACCACTCTTGATGAGGCTTGCAGGTAATGATCAGTACACCAATCCACTTGGCTCACATAATTTTCGTTCTTTTCGGTTAAACCCTTCCTTTGCAGAAACCGTTTTCATGTTTAGGTTTCACTCTGTTTCTCCTATATGGATACATGTAGTTGGAACTCTAAATCAAACACGGTTTGTGCTAACACTTTGAAACTTGGCACAATAATGTAGTTCCAAATTCTATCGCTATGGTTTGTGTCCTATTGATGTAGCCCCTAGCAGAGACTGACGAGAATCACTTTCATTGAAAGGGGTTGCCAAGCTTCCAAAAATCTACGAGTTTCCTGAAATCTCAGCAAACATTTTTTCACCCACTCTTGATGAGGCTTGCAGGTAATGATCAGTACACCAATCCCACTTGGCTCAGCAAATTTCGTTCTTCTCGGTTAAACCGTTCCTTTGCAGGAACCGTTTTCATGTTTAGGTTTCACTTTTTTTTCTCCTATATGGATACATGTAGTTGGAACTCTAAATCAAACACGGTTTGTGCTAGCTCTTTGAAACTTGGCACAATAATGTAGTTCCAAGTTCTATCCCTATGGTTTGTGTCCTATTGAAGTAGCCCCAAGCAGAGACTGAAGAGAATCACTTTCATTCAAAGGGGTTGCCAAGCTTCCAAAAAACTACGAGGTTTCTGATTCTCAGCAAACATTTTTTCACCCAATCTTGATGATACTTGCAGGTAATGATCAGTACACCAATCCACTTGGCTCAGCAAATTTCGTTCTTCTCGGTTAAACCGTTCCTTTGCAAAACCGTTTCATGTTTAGGTTTCACTCTCTTTTCTCCTATATGGATACATGTAGTTGGAACTCTAAATCAAACACGGTTTGTGCTAGCTCTTTGAAACTTGGCACAATAATGTAGTTCCAAGTTCTATCGCTATGGTTTGTGTCCTATTGAAGTAGCCCCAAGCAGAGACTGACGAGAATCACTTTCATTGAAAGGGGTTGCCAAGCTTCCAAAAAACTACGAGTTTCCTGAAATCTCAGCAAACATTTTTCACCCACTCTTGATGATACTTGCAGGTAATGATCAATACACCAATCCCACTTTGCTCACCAAATTCGTTCTTCTCAGTTAAACCGTTCCTTTGCAGGAACCGTTTTCATGTTTAGGTTTCACTCTATTTTCTCCTATAGGGATACATGTATTTGGAACTCTAATCAAACACAGTTTGTGCTAGCTCTTTGAACTTGGCACAATAATGTAGTTCCAAGTCCTAACGCTATGGTTTGTGTCCTATTGAAGTAGAACGAAGCAGACTGATGAGAATCACTTTTCATTGAAAGGGGTTGCCAAGCTTCCAAAAAACTACGAGTTTCCTGAAATCTCAGCAAACATTTTTTCACCCGCTCTTGATGAGGCTTGCAGGTAATGATCAGTACACCAATCCCACTGGCCTCACCGAATTTCGTTCGTCTCGGTTAAACCGTTCCTTTGCAGGTTCCGTTTTCATGTTTAGGTTTCACTCTGTTTTCTCCTATATGGATACATGTACTTGGAACTCTAAAATCAAACACGGTTTGTGCTAGCTCTTTGAAACTTGGCACAATAATGTAGTTCCAAGTTCTATCGCTATGGTTTGTGTCCTATTGAAGTAGCCCCAAGCAGAGACTGACGAGAATCACTTTCATTCAAAGGGGTTGCCAAGCTTCCAAAAAACTACGAGTTTCCTGAAATCTCAGCAACCATATTTTCACCCAAACTTGATGATACTTGTAGGTAATGATCAGTACACCAATCCCACTGGCCTCGCCAAATTTCGTTCTTCTCGGTTAAACCGTTTCCTTTGCAGGAACCGTTTTCATGTTTAGGTTTCACTCTGTTTTCTCCTATATGGATACATGTACTTGGAACTCTAAATCAAACACGGTTTGTGCTAGCTCTTTGAAACTTGGCACAATAATGTAGTTCCAAGTTCTATCGCTATGGTTTGTGTCCTATTGAAGTAGCCCAAGCAGAGACTGACGAGAATCACTTTCATTGAAAGGGGTTGCCAAGCTTCCAAAAACTACGAGTTTCCTGAAATCTCAGCAAACATTTTTTCACCCACTCTTGATGAGGCTGCAGGTAATGATCAGTACACCCAATCCCACTTGGCTCACATAATTTCGTTCTTTTCGGTTAAACCCTTCCTTTGCAGAACCGTTTTCATGTTAGGTTTCACTCTGTTTTCTCCTATATGGATACATGTAGTTGGAACTCTAAATCAAACACGGTTTGTGCTAACTCTTTGAAAATTGGCACAATAATGTAGTTCCAAATTCTATCGCTATGGTTTGTGTCCTATTGATGTAGCCCCTAGCAGAGACTGACGAGAATCACTTTCATTCAAAGGGGTTGCCAAGCTTCCAAAAATCTACGAGTTTCCTGAAATCTCAGCAAACATTTTTTTCACCCACTCTTGATGAGGCTTGCAGGTAATGATCAGTACACCAATCCCACTTGGCTCAGCAAATTCGTTCTTCTCGGTTAAACCGTTCCTTTGCAGGAACCGTTTTCATGTTTAGGTTTCACTTTTTTTTCTCCTATATGGATAAATGTAGTTGGAACTCTAAATCAAACACGGTTTGTGCTAGCTCTTTGAAACTTGGCACAATAAATGTAGTTCCAAGTTCTATCGCTATGGTTTGTGTCCTATTGAAGTAGCCCCAAGCAGAGACTGAAGAGAATCACTTTCATTGAAAGGGGTTGCCATGCTTCCAAAAAACTACGAGTTTCCTGAATTCTCAGCAAACATTTTTTCACCCAATCTTGATGATACTTGCAGGTAATGATCAGTACACCAATCCCCACTTGGCTCAGCAAATTTCGTTCTTCTCGGTTAAACCGTTCCTTTGCAGGAACCGTTTTCATGTTTAGGTTTCACTCTCTTTTCTCCTATATGGATACATGTAGTTGGAACTCTAAATCAAACACGGTTTGTGCTAGCTCTTTGAAACTTGGCACAATAATGTAGTTCCAAGTTCTATCGCTATGGTTTGTGTCCTATTGAAGTAGCCCCAAGCAGAGACTGACGAGAATCACTTTCATTGAAAGGGGTTGCCAAGCTTCCAAAAACTACGAGTTCCTGAAATCTCAGCAAACATTTTTTCACCCACTCTTGATGATACTTGCAGGTAATGATCAATACACCAATCCCACTTTGCTCACCAAATTTCGTTCTTCTCAGTTTAAACCGTTCCTTTGCAGGAACCGTTTTCATGTTTAGGTTTCACTCTGTTTTTCTCCTATATGGATACATGTATTTGGAACTCTAAATCAAAACACAGTTTGTGCTAGCTCTTTGAAACTTGGCACAATATGTAGTTCCAAGTTCTATCGCTATGGTTTGTGTCCTATTGAAGTAGCCCCAAGCAGAGACTGACGAGAATCACTTCATTCAAAGGGGTTGCCAAGCTTCCAAAAAACTACGAGTTTCCTGAAATCTCAGCAACATTTTTTCACCCACTCGTGATGAGGCTTGCAGGTAATGATCAGTACACCAATCCCACTTGGGCTCACCAAATTTCGTTCTTCTCGGTTAAACCGTTCGTTGCAGGAACCGTTTACATGTTTAGGTTTCACTCTGTTTTCTCCTATATGGATACATGTAGTTGGAACTCTAAATCAAACACGGTTTGTGCTAGCTCTTTGAAACTTGGCACAATAATGTAGTTCCAAGTTCTATCGCTATGGTTTGTGTCCTATTGAAGTAGCCCCAAGCAGAGACTGAGGAGAATCACTTTCATTCAAAGGGGTTGCCAAGCTTCCAAAAAACTACGAGTTTCCTGAAATCTCAGCAAACATTTTTCACCCAATCTTGATGATACTTGCAGGTAATGATCAGTACACCAATCCCACTGGGCTCACCAAATTTCGTTCTTCTTGGTTAAACCGTTCCTTTGCAGGAACCGTTTTCATGTTTAGGTTTCACTCTGTTTTCTCCTATATGGATACATGTAGTTGGAACTCTAAATCAACACCGTTTGTGCTAGCTCTTTGAAACTTGGCACAATAATGTAGTTCCAAGTTCTATCGCTATGGTTTGTGTCCTATTGAAGTAGCCCCAAGCAGAGACTAACGAGAATCACTTTCATTGAAAGGGGTTGCCAAGCTTCCAAAAAACTACGAGTTTCCTGAAATCTCAGCAAACATTTTTTCACCCAATCTTGATGATACTTGCAGGTAATGATCAGTACACCAATCCCACTGGCCTCACCGAATTTCGTTCGTCTCGGTTAAACCGTTCCTTTGCAGGTTCCGTTTTCATGTTTAGGTTTCACTCTGTTTTCTCCTATATGGATACATGTACTTGGAACTCTAAATCAAACACGGTTTGTGCTAGCTCTTTGAAACTTGGCACAATAATGTAGTTCCAAGTTCTATCGCTATGGTTTGTGTCCTATTGAAGTAGCCCCAAGCAGAGACTGACGAGAATCACTTTCATTGAAAGGGGTTGAGCCTCCAAAAAACTACGAGTTTCCTGAAATCTCAGCAAATATTTTTCACCCAATCTTGATGATACTTGCAGGTAATGATCAGTACACAATCCCACTTGTTTCACATAATTTTCGTTGTATTCGAAAACCCTTCCCTTTGCAGAAACCGTTTTTCATGTTTAGGGTTTCCACTCTGTTTTCTCCTATATGGATAAATGTACTTGGAACTCTAAATCAAACACGGTTTGTGCCTAGCTCTTTGAAACTTGGCACAATAATGTAGTTCCAAGTTCTATCGCTATGGTTTGTGCCCTATTGAAGTAGCCCCAAGCAGAGACTGACGAGAAATCACTTTCATTCAAAGGGGTTGCCAAGCTTCCAAAAACTACGAGTTTCCTGAAATCTCAGCAAACATTTTTTCACCCACTCTTGATGAGGCTTGCAGGTAATGATCAGTACACCAATCCCACTTGGCTCACCAAATTTCGTTCTTCTCGGTTAAACCGTTCCTTTGCAGGAACCGTTTTCATGTTTAGGTTTCACTTTTTTTTCTCCTATATGGATACATGTAGTTGGAACTCTAAATCAAACACGGTTTGTGCTAGCTCTTTGAAACTTGGCACAATAATGTAGTTCCAAGTTCTATCCCTATGGTTTTGTGTCCTATGAAGTAGCCCCAAGCAGAACTGACGAGAATCACTTTCATTGAAAGGGGTTGCCAAGCTTCCAAAAAAACTACGAGTTTTCCCTGAATCTCAGCAAACATTTTTTCACCCAATCTTGATGATACTTGCAGGTAATGATCAGTACACCAATCCCACTTAGCTCAGCAAATTTCGTTCTTCTCTGTTAAACCGTTCCTTGCAGGATCCGTTTTCATGTTTAGGTTTCACTCTCTTTTCTCCTATATGGATAAATGTAGTTGGAACTCTAAATCAAACACGGTTTGTGCTAGCTCTTTGAAACTTGGCACAATAATGTAGTTCCAAGTTCTATCGCTATGGTTTGTGTCCTATTGAAGTAGCCCCAAGCAGAGACTGACGAGAATCACTTTCATTGAAAGGGGTTGCCAAGCTTCCAAAAAACTACGAGTTTCCTGAAATCTCAGCAAACATTTTTCACCCACTCTTGATGAGGCTTGCAGGTAATGATCAGTACACCAATCCCACTTGGCTCACATAATTTCGTTCTTTTCGGTTAAACCCTTCCTTTGCAGAAACCGTTTTCATGTTTAGGTTTCACTCTCTTTTCTCCTATATGGATACATGTAGTTGGAACTCTAAATCAAACACGGTTTGTGCTAGCTCTTTGAAACTTGGCACAATAATGTAGTTCCAAGTTCTATCGCTATGGTTTGTGTCCTATTGAAGTAGCCCCAAGCAGAGACTGACGAGAATCACTTTCATTGAAAGGGGTTGCCAAGCTTCCAAAAAACTACGAGTTTCCTGAAATCTCAGCAACATTTTTTCACCCACTCTTGATGATACTTGCAGGTAATGATCAATACACCAATCCCACTTTGCTCACCAAATTTCGTTCTTCTCAGTTAAACCGTTCCTTTGCAGGAACCGTTTCATGTTTAGGTTTCACTCTGTTTTCTCCTATATGGATACATGTATTTGGAACTCTAAATCAAACACAGTTTGTGCTAGCTCTTTGAAACTTGGCACAATAATGTAGTTCCAAGTTCTATCGCTATGGTTTGTGTCCTATTGAAGTAGCCCCAAGCAGAGACTGACGAGAATCACTTTCATTCAAAGGGGTTGCCAAGCTTCCAAAAAACTACGAGTTTCCTGAAATCTCAGCAAACATTTTTTCACCCACTCGTGATGAGGCTTGCAGGTAATGATCAGTACACCAATCCCACTTGGCTCACCAAATTTCGTTCTTCTCGGTTAAACCGTTCGTTTGCAGGAACCGTTTACATGTTTAGGTTTCACTCTGTTTTCTCCTATATGGATACATGTAGTTGGAACTCTAAATCAAACACGGTTTGTGCTAGCTCTTTGAAACTTGGCACAATAATGTAGTTCCAAGTTCTATCGCTATGGTTTGTGTCCTATTGAAGTAGCCCCAAGCAGAGACTGAGGAGAATCACTTTCATTCAAAGGGGTTGCCAAGCTTCCAAAAAACTACGAGTTTCCTGAAATCTCAGCAAACATTTTTTCACCCAATCTTGATGATACTTGCAGGTAATGATCAGTACACCAATCCCACTGGGCTCACCAAATTTCGTTCTTCTTGGTTAAACCGTTCCTTTGCAGGAACCGTTTTCATGTTTAGGTTTCACTCTGTTTTCTCCTATATGGATACATGTAGTTGGAACTCTAAATCAAACACCGTTTGTGCTAGCTCTTTGAAACTTGGCACAATAATGTAGTTCCAAGTTCTATCGCTATGGTTTGTGTCCTATTGAAGTAGCCCAAGCAGAGACTAACGAGAATCACTTTCATTGAAAGGGTTGCCAAGCTTCCAAAAAACTACGAGTTTCCTGAAATCTCAGCAAACATTTTTCACCCAATCTTGATGATACTTGCAGGTAATGATCAGTACACCAATCCCACTGGCCTCACCGAATTTCGTTCGTCTCGGTTAAACCGTTCGTTCCGTTTTCATGTTTAGGTTTCACTCTGTTTTCTCCTATATGGATACATGTACTTGGAACTCTAAATCAAACACGGTTTGTGCTAGCTCTTTGAAACTTGGCACAATAATGTAGTTCCAAGTTCTATCGCTATGGTTTGTGTCCTATTGAAGTAGCCCCAAGCAGAGACTGACGAGAATCACTTTCATTGAAAGGGGTTGAGCCTCCAAAAAACTACGAGTTTCCTGAAATCTCAGCAAATATTTTTTCACCCAATCTTGATGATACTTGCAGGTAATGATCAGTACACCAATCCCACTTGTTTCACATAATTTCGTTGTATTCGGAAAAACCCTTCCTTTGCAGAAACCGTTTTCATGTTTAGGTTTCACTCTGTTTTCTCCTATATGGATAAATGTACTTGGAACTCTAAATCAAACACGGTTTGTGCTAGCTCTTTGAAACTTGGCACAATAATGTAGTTCCAAGTTCTATCGCTATGGTTTGTGCCCTATTGAAGTAGCCCCAAGCAGAGACTGACGAGAATCACTTTCATTCAAAGGGGTTGCCAAGCTTCCAAAAAACTACGAGTTTCCTGAAATCTCAGCAAACATTTTTTCACCCACTCTTGATGAGGCTTGCAGGTAATGATCAGTACACCAATCCCACTTGGCTCACCAAATTTCGTTCTTCTCGGTTAAACCGTTCCTTTGCAGGAACCGTTTTCATGTTTAGGTTTCACTTTTTTTTCTCCTATATGGATACATGTAGTTGGAACTCTAAATCAAACACGGTTTGTGCTAGCTCTTTGAAACTTGGCACAATAATGTAGTTCCAAGTTCTATCCCTATGGTTTGTGTCCTATTGAAGTAGCCCCAAGCAGAGACTGACGAGAATCACTTTCATTGAAAGGGGTTGCCAAGCTTCCAAAAAACTACGAGTTTCCTGAATTCTCAGCAAACATTTTTTCACCCAATCTTGATGATACTTGCAGGTAATGATCAGTACACCAATCCCACTTAGCTCAGCAAATTTCGTTCTTCTCTGTTAAACCGTTCCTTTGCAGGATCCGTTTTCATGTTTAGGTTTCACTCTCTTTTCTCCTATATGGATAAATGTAGTTGGAACTCTAAATCAAACACGGTTTGTGCTAGCTCTTTGAAACTTGGCACAATAATGTAGTTCCAAGTTCTATCGCTATGGTTTGTGTCCTATTGAAGTAGCCCCAAGCAGAGACTGACGAGAATCACTTTCATTGAAAGGGGTTGCCAAGCTTCCAAAAAACTACGAGTTTCCTGAAATCTCAGCAACCATATTTTTACCCAAACTTGATGATACTTGTAGGTAATGTTCAGTACACCAATCCCACTGGCCTCACCAAATTTCGTTCTTCTCGGTTAAACCGTTCCTTTGCAGGAACCGTTTTCATGTTTAGGTTTCACTCTGTTTTCTCCTATATGGATACATGTACTTGGAACTCTAAATCAAACACGGTTTGTGCTAGCTCTTTGAAACTTGGCACAATAATGTAGTTCCAAGTTCTATCGCTATGGTTTGTGTCCTATTGAAGTAGCCCCAAGCAGAGACTGACGAGAATCACTTTCATTGAAAGGGGTTGCCAAGCTTCCAAAAAACTACGAGTTTCCTGAAATCTCAGCAAACATTTTTGCACCCACTCTTGATGAGGCTTGCAGGTAATGATCAGTACACCAATCCCACTTGGCTCACATAATTTCGTTCTTTTCGGTTAAACCCTTCCTTTGCAGAAACCGTTTTCATGTTTAGGTTTCACTCTGTTTTCTCCTATATGGATACATGTAGTTGGAACTCTAAATCAAACACGGTTTGTGCTAACTCTTTGAAAATTGGCACAATAATGTAGTTCCAAATTCTATCGCTATGGTTTGTGTCCTATTGATGTAGCCCCTAGCAGAGACTGACGAGAATCACTTTCATTCAAAGGGGTTGCCAAGCTTCCAAAAATCTACGAGTTTCCTGAAATCTCAGCAAACATTTTTTCACCCACTCTTGATGAGGCTTGCAGGTAATGATCAGTACACCAATCCCACTTGGCTCAGCAAATTTCGTTCTTCTCGGTTAAACCGTTCCTTTGCAGGAACCGTTTTCATGTTTAGGTTTCACTTTTTTTTCTCCTATATGGATAAATGTAGTTGGAACTCTAAATCAAACACGGTTTGTGCTAGCTCTTTGAAACTTGGCACAATAATGTAGTTCCAAGTTCTATCCCTATGGTTTGTGTCCTATTGAAGTAGCCCCAAGCAGAGACTGAAGAGAATCACTTTCATTGAAAGGGGTTGCCAAGCTTCCAAAAAACTACGAGTTTCCTGAATTCTCAGCAAACATTTTTTCACCCAATCTTGATGATACTTGCAGGTAATGATCAGTACACCAATCCCACTTGGCTCAGCAAATTTCGTTCTTCTCGGTTAAACCGTTCCTTTGCAGGAACCGTTTTCATGTTTAGGTTTCACTCTCTTTTCTCCTATATGGATACATGTAGTTGGAACTCTAAATCAAACACGGTTTGTGCTAGCTCTTTGAAACTTGGCACAATAATGTAGTTCCAAGTTCTATCGCTATGGTTTGTGTCCTATTGAAGTAGCCCCAAGCAGAGACTGACGAGAATCACTTTCATTGAAAGGGGTTGCCAAGCTTCCAAAAAACTACGAGTTTCCTGAAATCTCAGCAAACATTTTTTCACCCACTCTTGATGATACTTGCAGGTAATGATCAATACACCAATCCCACTTTGCTCACCAAATTTCGTTCTTCTCAGTTAAACCGTTCCTTTGCAGGAACCGTTTTCATGTTTAGGTTTCACTCTGTTTTCTCCTATATGGATACATGTATTTGGAACTCTAAATCAAACACAGTTTGTGCTAGCTCTTTGAAACTTGGCACAATAATGTAGTTCCAAGTTCTATCGCTATGGTTTGTGTCCTATTGAAGTAGCCCCAAGCAGAGACTGACGAGAATCACTTTCATTCAAAGGGGTTGCCAAGCTTCCAAAAAACTACGAGTTTCCTGAAATCTCAGCAAACATTTTTTCACCCACTCGTGATGAGGCTTGCAGGTAATGATCAGTACACCAATCCCACTTGGCTCACCAAATTTCGTTCTTCTCGGTTAAACCGTTCGTTTGCAGGAACCGTTTACATGTTTAGGTTTCACTCTGTTTTCTCCTATATGGATACATGTAGTTGGAACTCTAAATCAAACACGGTTTGTGCTAGCTCTTTGAAACTTGGCACAATAATGTAGTTCCAAGTTCTATCGCTATGGTTTGTGTCCTATTGAAGTAGCCCCAAGCAGAGACTGAGGAGAATCACTTTCATTCAAAGGGGTTGCCAAGCTTCCAAAAAACTACGAGTTTCCTGAAATCTCAGCAAACATTTTTTCACCCAATCTTGATGATACTTGCAGGTAATGATCAGTACACCAATCCCACTGGGCTCACCAAATTTCGTTCTTCTTGGTTAAACCGTTCCTTTGCAGGAACCGTTTTCATGTTTAGGTTTCACTCTGTTTTCTCCTATATGGATACATGTAGTTGGAATTCTAAATCAAACACCGTTTGTGCTAGCTCTTTGAAACTTGGCACAATAATGTAGTTCCAAGTTCTATCGCTATGGTTTGTGTCCTATTGAAGTAGCCCCAAGCAGAGACTAACGAGAATCACTTTCATTGAAAGGGGTTGCCAAGCTTCCAAAAAACTACGAGTTTCCTGAAATCTCAGCAAACATTTTTTCACCCAATCTTGATGATACTTGCAGGTAATGATCAGTACACCAATCCCACTGGCCTCACCGAATTTCGTTCGTCTCGGTTAAACCGTTCCTTTGCAGGTTCCGTTTTCATGTTTAGGTTTCACTCTGTTTTCTCCTATATGGATACATGTACTTGGAACTCTAAATCAAACACGGTTTGTGCTAGCTCTTTGAAACTTGGCACAATAATGTAGTTCCAAGTTCTATCGCTATGGTTTGTGTCCTATTGAAGTAGCCCCAAGCAGAGACTGACGAGAATCACTTTCATTGAAAGGGGTTGAGCCTCCAAAAAACTACGAGTTTCCTGAAATCTCAGCAAATATTTTTTCACCCAATCTTGATGATACTTGCAGGTAATGATCAGTACACCAATCCCACTTGTTTCACATAATTTCGTTGTATTCGGAAAAACCCTTCCTTTGCAGAAACCGTTTTCATGTTTAGGTTTCACTCTGTTTTCTCCTATATGGATAAATGTACTTGGAACTCTAAATCAAACACCGTTTGTGCTAGCTCTTTGAAACTTGGCACAATAATGTAGTTCCAAGTTCTATCGCTATGGTTTGTGTCCTATTGAAGTAGCCCCAAGCAGAGACTAACGAGAATCACTTTCATTGAAAGGGGTTGCCAAGCTTCCAAAAAACTACGAGTTTCCTGAAATCTCAGCAAACATTTTTTCACCCACTCTTGATGAGGCTTGCAGGTAATGATCAGTACACCAATCCCACTTGGCTCACCAAATTTCGTTCTTCTCGGTTAAACCGTTCCTTTGCAGGAACCGTTTTCATGTTTAGGTTTCACTTTTTTTTCTCCTATATGGATACATGTAGTTGGAACTCTAAATCAAACACGGTTTGTGCTAGCTCTTTGAAACTTGGCACAATAATGTAGTTCCAAGTTCTATCCCTATGGTTTGTGTCCTATTGAAGTAGCCCCAAGCAGAGACTGACGAGAATCACTTTCATTGAAAGGGGTTGCCAAGCTTCCAAAAAACTACGAGTTTCCTGAATTCTCAGCAAACATTTTTTCACCCAATCTTGATGATACTTGCAGGTAATGATCAGTACACCAATCCCACTTAGCTCAGCAAATTTCGTTCTTCTCTGTTAAACCGTTCCTTTGCAGGAACCGTTTTCATGTTTAGGTTTCACTCTCTTTTCTCCTATATGGATAAATGTAGTTGGAACTCTAAATCAAACACGGTTTGTGCTAGCTCTTTGAAACTTGGCACAATAATGTAGTTCCAAGTTCTATCGCTATGGTTTGTGTCCTATTGAAGTAGCCCCAAGCAGAGACTGACGAGAATCACTTTCATTGAAAGGGGTTGCCAAGCTTCCAAAAAACTACGAGTTTCCTGAAATCTCAGCAACCATATTTTCACCCAAACTTGATGATACTTGTAGGTAATGATCAGTACACCAATCCCACTGGCCTCGCCAAATTTCGTTCTTCTCGGTTAAACCGTTCCTTTGCAGGAACCGTTTTCATGTTTAGGTTTCACTTTTTTTTCTCCTATATGAATACATGTAGTTGGAACTCTAAATCAAACACGGTTTGTGCTAGCTCTTTGAAACTTGGCACAATAATGTAGTTCCAAGTTCTATCCCTATGGTTTGTGTCCTATTGAAGTAGCCCCAAGCAGAGACTGACGAGAATCACTTTCATTGAAAGGGGTTGCCAAGCTTCCAAAAAACTACGAGTTTCCTGAAATCTCAGCAAACATTTTTTCACCCACTCTTGATGAGGCTTGCAGGTAATGATCAGTACACCAATCCCACTTGGCTCAGCAAATTTCGTTCTTCTCTGTTAAAACCGTTCCTTTGCAGGAACCGTTTTCATGTTTAGGTTTCACTCGGTTTTCTCCTATATGGATACATGTAGTTGGAACTCTAAATCAAACACGGTTTGTGCTAGCTCTTTGAAACTTGGCACAATAATGTAGTTCCAAGTTCTATCGCTATGGTTTGTGTCCTATTGAAGTAGCCCCAAGCAGAGACTGACGAGAATCACTTTCATTCAAAGGGGTTGCCAAGCTTCCAAAAAACTACGAGTTTCCTGAAATCTCCGCAAACATTTTTAAACCCAATCTTGATGATACTTGCAGGTAATGATCAGTACACCAATCCCACTGGGCTCACCAAATTTCGTTCTTTTCGGTTAAACCGTTCCTTTGCAGGAACCGTTTTCATGTTTAGGTTTCACTCTCTTTTCTCCTATATGGATACATGTAGTTGGAACTCTAAATCAAACACGGTTTGTGCTAGCTCTTTGAAACTTGGCACAATAATGTAGTTCCAAGTTCTATCGCTATGGTTTGTGTCCTATTGAAGTAGCCCCAAGCAGAGACTGACGAGAATCACTTTCATTGAAAGGGGTTGCCAAGCTTCCAAAAAACTACGAGTTTCCTGAAATCTCAGCAAACATTTTTTCACCCACTCTTGATGAGGCTTGCAGGTAATGATCAGTACACCAATCCCACTTGGCTCACCAAATTTCTTTCTTCTCGGTTAAACCGTTCCTTTGCAGGAACCGTTTTCATGTTTAGGTTTCACTCTGTTTTCTCCTATATGGATAAATGTAGTTGGAACTCTAAATCAAACACGGTTTGTGCTAGCTCTTTGAAACTTGGCACAATAATGTAGTTCCAAGTTCTATCGCTATGGTTTGTGTCCTATTGAAGTAGCCCCAAGCAGAGACTGCCGAAAATCACTTTCATTGAAAGGGGTTGCCAAGCTTCCAAAAAACTACGAGTTTCCTGAATTCTCAGCAAACATTTTTTCACCCAATCTTGATGATACTTCCAGGTAATGATCAGTACACCAATCCCACTGGGCTCACCAAATTTCGTTCTTCTCGGTTAAACCGTTCCTTTGCAGGAACCGTTTTCATGTTTAGGTTTCACTCTGTTTTCTCCTATATGGATACATGTAGTTGGAACTCTAAATGAAACACGGTTTGTGCTAGCTCTTTGAAACTTGGCACAATAATGTAGTTCCAAGTTCTATCGCTATGGTTTGTGTCCTATTGAAGTAGCCCCAAGCAGAGACTGACGAGAATCACTTTCATTGAAAGGGGTTGCCAAGCTTCCAAAAAACTACGAGTTTCCTGAAATCTCAGCAACCATATTTTCACCCAAACTTGATGATACTTGTAGGTAATGATCAGTACACCAATCCAACTGGCCTCACCAAATTTCGTTCTTCTCGGTTAAACCGTTCCTTTCCAGGAACCGTTTTCATGTTTAGGTTTCACTCTGTTTTCTCCTATATGGATACATGTACTTGGAAATCTAAATCAAACACGGTTTGTGCTAGCTCTTTGAAACTTGGCACAATAATGTAGTTCCAAGTTCTATCGCTATGGTTTGTGTCCTATTGAAGTAGCCCCAAGCAGAGACTGACGAGAATCACTTTCATTTAAAGGGGTTGCCAAGCTTCCAAAAAACTACGAGTTTCCTGAAATCTCAGCAAACATTTTTCACCCAATCTTGATGATACTTGCAGGTAATGATCAGTACACCAATCCCACTTGGCTCACCAAATTTCGTTCTTCTCGGTTAAACCCTTCCTTTGCAGGAACCGTTTTCATGTTTAGGTTTCACTCTCTTTTCTCCTATATGGATACATGTAGTTGGAACTCTAAATCAAACACGGTTTGTTCTAGCTCTTTGAAACTTAGCACAATAATGTAGTTCCAAGTTCTATCGCTATGGTTTGTGTCCTATTGAAGTAGCCCCAAGCAGAGACTGACGAGAATCACTTTCATTGAAAGGGGTTGCCAAGCTTCCAAAAAACTACGAGTTTCCTGAAATCTCAGCAAACATTTTTTCACCCACTCTTGATGAGGCTTGCAGGTAATGATCAGTACACCAATCCCACTTGGCTCAGCAAATTTCGTTCTTCTCGGTTAAACCGTTCCTTTGCAGGAACCGTTTTCATGTTTAGGTTTCACTCTGTTTTCTCCTATATGGATAAATGTAGTTGGAACTCTAAATCAAACACGGTTTGTGCTAGCTCTTTGAAACTTGGCACAATAATGTAGTTCCAAGTTCTATCCCTATGGTTTGTGTCCTATTGAAGTAGCCCCAAGCAGAGACTGACGAGAATCACTTTCATTCAAAGGGGTTGCCAAGCTTCCAAAAAACTACGAGTTTCCTGAAATCTCAGCAACCATATTTTCACCCAAACTTGATGATACTTGTAGGTAATGATCAGTACACCAATCCCACTGGCCTCACCAAATGTCGTTCTTCTCGGTTAATCCGTTCCTTTGCAGGAACCGTTTTCAGGTTTAGGTTTCACTCTGTTTTCTCCTATATGGATACATGTAGTTGGAACTCTAAATCAAACACGGTTTGTGCTAGCTCTTTGAAACTTGGCACAATAATGTAGTTCCAAGTTCTATCGCTATGGTTTGTGTCCTATTGAAGTAGCCCCAAGCAGAGACTGACGAGAATCACTTTCATTCAAAGGGGTTGCCAAGCTTCCAAAAAACTACGAGTTTCCTGAATTCTCAGCAAACATTTTTTCACCCAATCTTGATGATACTTGCAGGTAATGATCAGTGCACCAATCCCACTTGGCTCAGCAAATTTCGTTCTTCTCGGTTAAACCGTTCCTTTGCAGGAACCGTTTTAATGTTTAGGTTTCACTCCCTTTTCTCCTATATGGATACATGTAGTTGGAACCCTAAATCAAACACGGTTTGTGCTAGCTCTTTGAAACTTGGCACAATAATGTAGTTCCAAGTTCTATCGCTATGGTTTGTGTCCTATTGAAGTAGCCCCAAGCAGAGACTGACGAGAATCACTTTCATTCAAAGGGGTCGCCAAGCTTCCAAAAAACTACGAGTTTCCTGAAATCTCAGCAAACATTTTTTCACCCAATCTTGATGATACTTGCAGGTAATGATCAGTACACCAATCCCACTGGGCTCACCAAATTTCGTTCTTTTCGGTTAAACCGTTCCTTTGCAGGAACCGTTTTCATGTTTAGGTTTCACTCTCTTTTCTCCTATATGGATACATGTAGTTGGAACTCTAAATCAAACACGGTTTGTGCTAGCTCTTTGAAACTTGGCACAATAATGTAGTTCCAAGTTCTATCGCTATGGTTTGTGTCCTATTGAAGTAGCCCCAAGCAGAGACTGACGAGAATCACTTTCATTGAAAGGGGTTGACAAGCTTCCAAAAAACTACGAGTTTCCTGAAATCTCAGCAAACATTTTTTCACCCAATCTTGATGATACTTGCAGGTAATGATCAGTACACCAATCCCACTTGGCTCACATAATTTCGTTCTTTTCGGTTAAACCCTTCCTTTGCAGAAACCGTTTTCATGTTTAGGTTTCAGTCTGTTTTCTCCTATATGGATACATGTAGTTGGAACTCTAAATCAAACACGGTTTGTGCTAGCTCTTTGAAACTTGGCACAATAATGTAGTTCCAAGTTCTATCGCTATGGTTTGTGTCCTATTGAAGTAGCCCCAAGCAGAGACTGAGGAGAATCACTTTCATTGAAAGGGGTTGCCAAGCTTCCAAAAAACTACGAGTTTCCTGAAATCTCAGCAAACATTTTCTCACCCAATCTTGATGATACTTACAGGTAATGATCAGTACACCAATCCCACTTGGCTCACCAAATTTCGTTCTTTTCGGTTAAACCGTTCCTTTGCAGGAACCGTTTTCATGTTTAGGTTTCACTCTCTTTTCTCCTATATGGATACATGTAGTTGGAACTCTAAATCAAACACGGTTTGTGCTAGCTCTTTGAAACTTGGCACAATAATGTAGTTCCAATTTCTATCGCTATGGTTTGTGTCCTATTGAAGTAGCCCCAAGCAGAGACTGACGAGAATCACTTTCATTGAAAGGGGTTGCCAAGCTTCCAAAAAACTACGAGTTTCCTGAAATCTCAGCAAACATTTTTTCACCCACTCTTGATGAGGCTTGCAGGTAATGATCAGTACACCAATCCCACTTGGCTCACCAAATTTCGTTCTTCTCGGTTAAACCGTTCCTTTGCAGGAACCGTTTTCATGTTTAGGTTTCACTCTGTTTTCTCCTATATGGATAAATGTAGTTGGAACTCTAAATCAAACACGGTTTGTGCTAGCTCTTTGAAACTTGGCACAATAATGTAGTTCCAAGTTCTATCGCTATGGTTTGTGTCCTATTGAAGTAGCCCCAAGCAGAGACTGACGAGAATCACTTTCATTGAAAGGGGTTGCCAAGCTTCCAAAAAACTACGAGTTTCCTGAAATCTCAGCAAAAATTTTTTCACCCAATCTTGATGATACTTGCAGGTAATGATCAGTACACCAATCCGACTGGGCTCACCAAATTTCGTTCTTCTCGGTTAAACCGTTCCTTTGCAGGAACCGTTTTCATGTTTAGGTTTCACTCTGTTTTCTCCTATATGGATACATGTAGTTGGAACTCTAAATCAAACACGGTTTGTGCTAGCTCTTTGAAACTTGGCACAATAATGTAGTTCCAAGTTCTATCGCTATGGTTTGTGTCCTATTGAAGTAGCCCCAAGCAGAGACTAACGAGAATCACTTTCATTGAAAGGAGTTGCCAAGCTTCCAAAAAACTACGAGTTTCCTGAAATCTCAGCAAACATTTTTTCACCCACTCTTGATGAGGCTTGCAGGTAATGATCAGTACACCAATCCCACTTGGATCAGCAAATTTCGTTCTTCTCGGTTAAACCGTTCCTTTGCAGGAACCGTTTTCATGTTTAGGTTTCACTCTGTTTTCTCCTATGTGGATACATGTAGTTGGAACTCTACATCAAACACGGTTTGTGCTAGCTCTTTGAAACTTGGCACAATAATGTAGTTCCAAGTTCTATCCCTATGGTTTGTGTCCTATTGAAGTAGCCCCAAGCAGAGACTGATGAGAATCACTTTCATTCAAAGGGGTTGCCAAGCTTCCAAAAAACTACGAGTTTCCTGAAATCTCAGCAAACATTTTTTCACCCACTCTTGATGAGGCTTGCAGGTAATGATCAGTACACCAATCCCACTTGGCTCACCAAATTTCGTTCTTCTCGGTTAAACCGTTCCTTTGCAGGAACCGTTTTCATGTTTAGGTTTCACTCTCTTTTCTCCTATATGGATACATGTAGTTGGAACTCTAAATCAAACACGGTTTGTGCTAGCTCTTTGAAACTTGGCACAATAATGTAGTTCCAAGTTCTATTGCTATGGTTTGTGTCCTATTGAAGTAGCCCCAAGCAGAGACTAACGAGAATCACTTTCATTGAAAGGGGTTGCCAAGCTTCCAAAAAACTACGCGTTTCCTGAAATCTCAGCAACCATATTTTCACTCAATCTTGTTGATACTTGCAGGTAATGATCAGTACACCAATCCCACTGGGCTCACCAAATTTCGTTCTTCTCGGTTAAACCGTTCCTTTGCAGGAACCGTTTTCATGTTTAGGTTTCACTCTGTTTTCTCCTATATGGATACATGTAGTTGGAACTGTAAATCAAACACGGTTTGTGCTAGCTCTTTGAAACTTGGCACAATAATGTAGTTCCAAGTTCTATCGCTATGGTTTGTGTCCTATTGAAGTAGCCCCAAGCAGAGACTAACGAGAATCACTTTCATTGAAAGGGGTTGCCAAGCTTCCAAAAAACTACGAGTTTCCTGAAATCTCAGCAACCATATTTTCACCCAAACTTGATGATACTTGTAGGTTATGATCAGTACACCAATCCCACTGGGCTCACCAAATTTTGTTCTTCTCGGTTAAACCTTTCCTTTGCAGGAAACGTTTTCATGTTTAGGTTTCACTCTGTTTTCTCCTATATGGATACATGTAGTTGGAACTCTAAATCAAACACGGTTTGTGCTAGCTCTTTGAAACTGGGCACAATAATGTAGTTCCAAGTTCTATCCCTATGGTTTGTGTCCTATTGAAGTAGCCCCAAGCAGACACTGATGAGAATCACTTTCATTCAAAGGGGATGCCAATCTTCCAAAAAACTACAAGTTTCCTGAATTCTCAGCAAACATTTTTTCTCCAATCTTGATGATACTTGCAGGTAATGATCAGTACACCAATCCCACTTGGCTCACCAAATTTCGTTCTTCTCGGTTAAACCGTTCCTTTGCAGGAACCGTTTTCATGTTTAGGTTTCACTCTGTTTTCTCCTATATGGATACATGTACTTGGAAATCTAAATCAAACACGGTTTGTGCTAGCTCTTTGAAACTTGGCACAATAATGTAGTTCCAAGTTCTATCGCTATGGTTTGTGTCCTATTGAAGTAGCCCCAAGCAGAGACTGACGAGAATCACTTTCATTCAAAGGGGTTGCCAAGCTTCCAAAAAACTACGAGTTTCCTGAAATCTCAGCAAACATTTTTCACCCAATCTTGATGATACTTGCAGGTAATGATCAGTACACCAATCCCACTGGGCTCACCAAATTTCGTTCTTCTCGGTTAAACCCTTCCTTTGCAGGAACCGTTTTCATGTTTAGGTTTCACTCTCTTTTCTCCTATATGGATACATGTATTTGGAACTCTAAATCAAACACGGTTTGTGCTAGCTCTTTGAAACTTGGCACAATAATGTAGTTCCAAGTTCTATCGCTATGGTTTGTGTCCTATTGAAGTAGCCCAAAGCAGAGACTGACGAGAATCACTTTCATTGAAAGGGGTTGCCAAGCTTCCAAAAAACTACGAGTTTCCTGAAATCTCAGCAAACATTTTTTCACCCACTCTTGATGAGGCTTGCAGGTAATGATCAGTACACCAATCCCACTTGGCTCAGCAAATTTCGTTCTTCTCGGTTAAACCGTTCCTTTGCAGGAACCGTTTTCATGTTTAGGTTTCACTCTGTTTTCTCCTATATGGATAAATGTAGTTGGAACTCTAAATCAAACACGGTTTGTGCTAGCTCTTTGAAACTTGGCACAATAATGTAGTTCCAAGTTCTATCGCTATGGTTTGTGTCCTATTGAAGTAGCCCCAAGCAGAGACTGACGAGAATCACTTTCATTGAAAGGGGTTGCCAAGCTTCCAAAAAATTACGAGTTTCCTGAAATCTCAGCAACCATATTTTCACCCAAACTTGATGATACTTGTAGGTAATGATCAGTACACCAATCCCACTGGCCTCACCAAATTTCGTTCTTCTCGGTTAAACCGTTCCTTTGCAGGAACCGTTTTCATGTTTAGGTTTCACTCTGTTTTCTCCTATATGGATACATGTACTTGGAACTCTAAATCAAACACGGTTTGTGCTAGCTCTTTGAAACTTGGCACAATAATGTAGTTCCAAGTTCTATCGCTATGGTTTGTGTCCTATTGAAGTAGCCCCAACCAGCGACTGACGAGAATCACTTTCATTCAAAGGGGTTGCCAAGCTTCCAAAAAACTACGAGTTTCCTGAAGTCTCAGCAAACATTTTTTCACCCAATCTTGATGATACTTGCAGGTAATGATCAGTACACCAATCCCACTTGGCTCAGCAAATTTCGTTCTTCTCGGTTAAACCGTTCCTTTGCAGGAACCGTTTTCATGTTTAGGTTTCACTCTCTTTTCTCCTATATGGATACATGTAGTTGGAACTCTAAATCAAACACGGTTTGTGCTAGCTCTTTGAAACTTGGCACAATAATGTAGTTCCAAGTTCTATCGCTATGGTTTGTGTCCTATTGAAGTAGCCCCAAGCAGAGACTGACGAGAATCACTTTCATTCAAAGGGGTTGCCAAGCTTCCAAAAAACTACGAGTTTCCTGAAATCTCAGCAAACATTTTTTCACCCACACTTGATGAGGCTTGCAGGTAATGATCAGTACACCAATCCCACTTGGCTCAGCAAATTTCGTTCTTCTCTGTTAAACCGTTCCTTTGCAGGAACCGTTTTCATGTTTAGGTTTCACTCTGTTTTCTCCTATATGGATACATGTAGTTGGAACTCTAAATCAAACACGGTTTGTGCTAGCTCTTTGAAACTTGGCACAATAATGTAGTTCCAAGTTCTATCGCTATGGTTTGTGTCCTATTGAAGTAGCCCCAAGCAGAGACTGACGAGAATCACTTTCATTCAAAGGGGTTGCCAAGCTTCCAAAAAACTACGAGTTTCCTGAAATCTCAGCAAACATTTTTTCACCCACTCGTGATGAGGCTTGCAGGTAATGATCAGTACACCAATCCCACTTGGCTCACCAAATTTCGTTCTTTTCGGTTAAACCGTTCCTTTGCAGGAACCGTTTTCATGTTTAGGTTTCACTCTCTTTTCTCCTATATGGATACATGTAGTTGGAACTCTAAATCAAACACGGTTTGTGCTAGCTCTTTGAAACTTGGCACAATAATGTAGTTCCAAGTCCTAACGCTATGGTTTGTGTCCTATTGAAGTAGAACGAAGCAGACTGATGAGAATCACTTTCATTGAAAGGGGTTGCCAAGCTTCCAAAAAACTACGAGTTTCCTGAAATCTCAGCAAACATTTTTTCACCCACTCTTGATGAGGCTTGCAGGTAATGATCAGTACACCAATCCCACTGGCTCACCAAATTTCGTTCTTCTCGGTTAAACCGTTCCTTTGCAGGAACCGTTTTCATGTTTAGTTTTCACTCTGTTTTCTCCTATATGGATACATGTAGTTGGAACTCTAAATCAAACACGGTTTGTGCTAGCTCTTTGAAACTTGGCACAATAATGTAGTTCCAAGTTCTATCGCTATGGTTTGTGTCCTATTGAAGTAGCCCCAAGCAGAGACTGACGAGAATCACTTTCATTGAAAGGGGTTGCCAAGCTTCCAAAAAACTACGAGTTTCCTGAAATCTCAGCAACCATATTTTCACCCAAGCTTGATGATACTTGTAGGTAATGATCAGTACACCAATCCCACTGGGCTCACCAAATTTCGTTCTTCTCGGTTAAACCGTTCCTTTGCAGGAACCGTTTTCATGTTTAGGTTTCACTCTGTTTTCTCCTATATGGATACATGTAGTTGGAACTCTAAATCAAACACGGTTTGTGCTAGCTCTTTGAAACTTGGCACAATAATGTAGTTCCAAGTTCTATCGCTATGGTTTGTGTCCTATTGAAGTAGCCCCAAGCAGAGACTAACGAGAATCACTTTCATTGAAAGGAGTTGCCAAGCTTCCAAAAAACTACGAGTTTCCTGAAATCTCAGCAAACATTTTTTCACCCACTCTTGATGAGGCTTGCAGGTAATGATCAGTACACCAATCCCACTTGGCTCAGCAAATTTCGTTCTTCTCGGTTAAACCGTTCCTTTGCAGGAACCGTTTTCATGTTTAGGTTTCACTCTGTTTTCTCCTATGTGGATACATGTATTTGGAACTCTACATCAAACACGGTTTGTGCTAGCTCTTTGAAACTTGGCACAATAATGTAGTTCCAAGTTCTATCCCTATGGTTTGTGTCCTATTGACGTAGCCCCAAGCAGAGACTGATGAGAATCACTTTCATTCAAAAGGTTGCTAAGCTTCCAAAAAACTACGAGTTTCCTGAATTCTCAGCAAACATTTTTTCACCCAATCTTGATGATACTTGCAGGTAATGATCAGTACACCAATCCCACTTGGCTCAGCAAATTTCGTTCTTCTCGGTTAAACCGTTCCTTTGCAGGAACCGTTTTCATGTTTAGGTTTCACTTTGTTTTCTCCTATATGGATACATGTAGTTGGAACTCTAAATCAAACACGGTTTGTGCTAGCTCTTTGAAACTTGGCACAATAATGTAGTTCCAAGTTCTATCCCTATAGTTTGTGTCCTATTGAAGTAGCCCCAAGCAGAGACTGACGAGAATCACTTTCATTGAAAGGGGTTGCCAAGCTTCCAAAAAACTATGAGTTTCCTGAAATCTCAGCAACCATATTTTCACCCAAACTTGATGATACTTGTAGGTTATGATCAGTACACCAATCCCACTGGGCTCACCAAATTTTGTTCTTCTCGGTTAAACCTTTCCTTTGCAGGAACCGTTTTCATGTATAGGTTTCACTCTGTTTTCTCCTATATGGATACATGTAGTTGGAACTCTAAATCAAACACGGTTTGTGCTAGCTCTTTGAAACTTGGCACAATAATGTAGTTCCAAATTCTATCGCTATGGTTTGTGTCCTATTGAAGTATCCTCAAGCAGAGACTGACGAGAATCACTTTCATTGAAAGGGGTTGCCAAGCTTCCAAAAAACTACGAGTTTCCTGAAATCTCAGCAAACATTTTTTCACCCACTCTTGATGAGGCTTGCAGGTAATGATCAGTACACCAATCCCACTTGGCTCAGCAAATTTCGTTCTTCTCGGTTAAACCGTTCCTTTGCAGGAACCGTTTTCATGTTTAGGTTTCACTCTGTTTTCTCCTATATGGATACATGTAGTTGGAACTCTAAATCAAACACGGTTTGTGCTAGCTCTTTGAAACTTGGCACAATAATGTAGTTCCAAGTTCTATCGCTATGGTTTGTGTCCTATTGAAGTAGCCCCAAGCAGAGACTAACGAGAATCACTTTCATTGAAAGGGGTTGCCAAGCTTCCAAAAAACTACGAGTTTCCTGAAATCTCAGCAACCATATTTACACCCAAACTTGATGATACTTGTAGGTAATGATCAGTACACCAATCCCACTGGCCTCACCAAATTTCGTTCTTCTCGGTTAAACCGTTCCTTTGCAGGAACCGTTTTCATGTTTAGGTTTCACTCTGTTTTCTCCTATATGGATACATGTAGTTGGAACTCTAAATCAAACACGGTTTGTGCTAGATCTTTGAAACTTGGCACAATAATGTAGTTCCAAGTTCTATCGCTATGGTTTGTGTCCTATTGAAGTAGCCCCAATCAGAGACTAACGAGAATCACTTTCATTGAAAGGGGTTGCCAAGCTTCCAAAAAACTACGCGTTTCCTGAAATCTCAGCAACCATTTTTTCACCCAATCTTGTTGATACTTGCAGGTAATGATCAGTACACCAATCCCACTGGGCTCACCAAATTTCGTTCTTCTCGGTTAAACCGTTCCTTTGCAGGAACCGTTTTCATGTTTAGGTTTCACTCTGTTTTCTCCTATATGGATACATGTAGTTGGAACTGTAAATCAAACACGGTTTGTGCTAGCTCTTTGAAACTTGGCACAATTATGTAGTTCCAAGTTCTATCGCTATGGTTTGTGTCCTATTGAAGTAGCCCCAAGCAGAGACTGACGAGAATCACTTTCATTGAAAGGGGTTGCCAAGCTTCCAAAAAACTACGAGTTTCCTGAAATCTCAGCAACCATTTTTTCACCCAAGCTTGATGATACTTGTAGGTAATGATCAGTACACCAATCCCACTTGGCTCAGGAAATTCGTTCTTCTCGGTTAAACCGTTCCTTTGCAGGAACCGTTTTCATGTTTAGGTTTCACTCTGTTTTCTGCTATATGGATACATGTACTTGGAACTCTAAATCAAACACGGTTTGTGCTAGCTCTTTGAAACTTGGCACAATAATGTAGTTCCAAGTTCTATCGCTATGGTTTGTGTCCTATTGAAGTAGCCCCAAGCAGAGACTAACGAGAATCTCTTTCATTGAAAGGAGTTGCCAAGCTTCCAAAAAACTACGAGTTTCCTGAAATCTCAGCAAACATTTTTTCACCCACTCTTGATGAGGCTTGCAGGTAATGATCAGTACACCAATCCCACTTGGCTCAGCAAATTTCGTTCTTCTCGGTTAAACCGTTCCTTTGCAGGAACCGTTTTCATGTTTAGGTTTCACTCTGTTTTCTCCTATGTGGATACATGTAGTTGGAACTCTACATCAAACACGGTTTGTGCTAGCTCTTTGAAACTTGGCACAATAATGTAGTTCCAAGTTCTATCCCTATGGTTTGTGTCCTATTGACGTAGCCCCAAGCAGAGACTGATGAGAATCACTTTCATTCAAAGGGGTTGCCAAGCTTCCAAAAAACTACGAGTTTCCTGAATTCTCAGCAAACATTTTTTCACCCAATCTTGATGATACTTGCAGGTAATGATCAGTACACCAATCCCACTTGGCTCAGCAAATTTTCGTTCTTCTCGGTTAAACCGTTCCTTTGCAGGAACCGTTTTCATGTTTAGGTTTCACTTTGTTTTCTCCCTATATGGATACATGTAGTTGGAACTCTAAATCAAACACGGTTTGTGCTAGCTCTTTGAAACTTGGCACAATAATGTAGTTCCAAGTTCTATCCCTATGGTTTGTGTCCTATTGAAGTAGCCCCAAGCAGAGACTGACGAGAATCACTTTCATTGAAAGGGGTTGCCAAGCTTCCAAAAAACTACGAGTTTCCTGAAATCTCAGCAACCATATTTTCACCCAAACTTGATGATACTTGTAGGTAATGATCAGTACACCAATCCCACTGGCCTCACCAAATTTCGTTCTTCTCGGTTAAACCGTTCCTTTGCAGGAACCGTTTTCATGTTAGGTTTCACTCTCTTTTCTCCTATATGGATACATGTAGTTGGAACTCTAAATCAAACACGGTTTGTGCTAGCTCTTTGAAACTTGGCACAATAATGTAGTTCCAAGTTCTATCGCTATGGTTTGTGTCCTATTGAAGTAGCCCCAATCAGAGACTAACGAGAATCACTTTCATTGAAAGGGGTTGCCAAGCTTCCAAAAAACTACGCGTTTCCTGAAATCTCAGCAACCATTTTTTCACCCAATCTTGTTGATACTTGCAGGTAATGATCAGTACACCAATCCCACTGGGCTCATCAAATTTCGTTCTTCTCGGTTAAACCGTTCCTTTGCAGGAACCGTTTTCATGTTTAGGTTTCACTCTGTTTTCTCCTATATGGATACATGTAGTTGGAACTCTAAATCAAACACGGTTTGTGCTAGCTCTTTGAAACTTGGCACAATAATGTAGTTCCAAGTTGTATCGCTATGGTTTGTGTCCTATTGAAGTAGCCCCAAGCAGAGACTGACGAGAATCACTTTCATTGAAAGGGGTTTCCAAGCTTCCAAAAAACTACGAGTTTCCTGAAATCTCAGCAACCATTTTTTCACCCACTCGTGATGATACTTGTAGGTAATGATCAGTACACCAATCCCACTGCCTCACCAAATTTCGTTCTTCTCGGTTAAACCGTTCCTTTGCAGGAACCGTTTTCATGTTTAGGTTTCACTCTGTTTTCTGCTATATGGATACATGTAGTTGGAACTCTAAATCAAACACGGTTTGTGCTAGCTCTTTGAAACTTGGCACAATAATGTAGTTCCAAGTTCTATCCCTATGGTTTGTGTCCTATTGAAGTAGCCCCAAGCAGAGACTGACGAGAATCACTTTCATTCAAAGGGGTTGCCAAGCTTCCAAAAAACTACGAGTTTCCTGAAATCTCAGCAAACATTTTTTCACCCAATCTTGATGATACTTGCAGGTAATGATCAGTACACCAATCCCACTGGCCTCACCGAATTTCGTTCTTCTCGGTTAAACCGTTCCTTTGCAGGAACCGTTTTCATGTTTAGGTTTCACTCTGTTTTCTCCTATATGGATACATGTAGTTGGAACTCTAAATCAAACACGGTTTGTGCTAGCTCTTTGAAACTTGGCACAATAATGTAGTTCCAAGTTCTATCGCTATGGTTTGTGTCCTATTGAAGTATCCCCAAGCAGAGACTGACGAGAACCACTTTCATTGAAAGGGGTTTAGCTTCCAAAAAACTACGAGTTTCCTGAAATCTCAGCAAATATTTTTTCACCCAATCTTGATGATACTTGCAGGTAATGATCAGTACACCAATCCCACTTGGCTCACCAAATTTCGTTCTTTTCGGTTAAACCCTTCCTTTGCAGAAACCGTTTTCATGTTTAGGTTTCACTCTGTTTTCTCCTATATGGATACATGTAGTTGGAACTCTAAATCAAACACGGTTTATGCTAGCTCTTTGAAACTTGGCACAATAATGTAGTTCCAAGTTCTATCCCTATGGTTTGTGTCCTATTGAAGTAGCCCCAAGCAGAGACTGACGAGAATCACTTTCATTCAAAGGGGTTGCCAAGCTTCCAAAAAACTACGCGTTTCCTGAAATCTCAGCAACCATTTTTTCACCCAATCTTGTTGATACTTGCAGGTAATGATCAGTACACCAATCCCACTGGGCTCACCAAATTTCGTTCTTCTCGGTTAAACCGTTCCTTTGCAGGAACCGTTTTCATGTTTAGGTTTCACTCTGTTTTCTCCTATATGGATACATGTAGTTGGAACTCTAAATCAAACACGGTTTGTGCTAGCTCTTTGAAACTTGGCACAATAATGTAGTTCCAAGTTCTATCCCTATGGTTTGTGTCCTATTGAAGTAGCCCCAAGCAGAGACTAACGAGAATCACTTTCATTGAAAGGAGTTGCCAAGCTTCCAAAAAACTACGAGTTTCCTGAAATCTCAGCAAACATTTTTTCACCCACTCTTGATGAGGCTTGCAGGTAATGATCAGTACACCAATCCCACTTGGCTCAGGAAATTTCGTTCTTCTCGGTTAAACCGTTCCTTTGCAGGAACCGTTTTCATGTTTAGGTTTCACTCTGTTTTCTCCTATGTGGATACATGTAGTTGGAACTCTACATCAAACACGGTTTGTGCTAGCTCTTTGAAACTTGGTACAATAATGTAGTTCCAAGTTCTATCCCTATGGTTTGTGTCCTATTGACGTAGCCCCAAGCAGAGACTGATGAGAATCACTTTCATTCAAAGGGGTTGCCAAGCTTCCAAAAAACTACGAGTTTCCTGAATTCTCAGCAAACATTTTTTCACCCAATCTTGATGATACTTGCAGGTAATGATCAGTACACCAATCCCACTTGGCTCAGCAATTTCGTTCTTCTCGGTTAAACCATTCCTTTGCAGGAACCGTTTTCATGTTTAGGTTTCACTTTGTTTTCTCCTATATGGATACATGTAGTTGGAACTCTAAATCAAACACGGTTTGTGCTAGCTCTTTGAAACTTGGCACAATAATGTAGTTCCAAGTTCTATCCCTATGGTTTGTGTCCTATTGAAGTAGCCCCAAGCAGAGACTGACGAGAATCACTTTCATTGAAAGGGGTTGCCAAGCTTCCAAAAACTACGAGTTTCCTGAAATCTCAGCAACCATATTTTCACCCAAACTTGATGATACTTGTAGGTTATGATCAGTACACCAATCCCACTGGGCTCACCAAATTTTGTTCTTCTCGGTTAAACCTTTCCTTTGCAGGAACCGTTTTCATGTATAGGTTTCACTCTGTTTTCTCCTATATGGATACATGTAGTTGGAACTCTAAATCAAACACGGTTTGTGCTAGCTCTTTGAAACTTGGCACAATAATGTAGTTCCAAATTCTATCGCTATGGTTTGTGTCCTATTGAAGTATCCCCAAGCAGAGACTGACGAGAATCACTTTCATTGAAAGGGGTTGCCAAGCTTCCAAAAAACTACGAGTTTCCTGAAATCTCAGCAAACATTTTTTCACCCACTCTTGATGAGGCTTGCAGGTAATGATCAGTACACCAATCGCACTTGGCTCAGCAAATTTCGTTCTTCTCGGTTAAACCGTTCCTTTGCAGGAAACCGTTTTCATGTTTAGGTTTCACTTTGTTTTCTCCTAAGTGGATACATGTAGTTGGAACTCTAAATCAAACACGGTTTGTGCTAGCTCTTTGAAACTTGGCACAATAATGTAGTTCCAAGTTCTATCCCTATGGTTTGTGTCCTATTGAAGTAGCCCCAAGCAGAGACTGATGAGAATCACTTTCATTCAAAGGGGTTGCCAAGCTTCCAAAAAACTACGAGTTTCCTGAATTCTCAGCAAACATTTTTTCACCCAATCTTGATGATACTTGCAGGTAATGATCAGTACACCAATCCCACTTGGCTCACCAAATTTTGTTCTTCTCGGTTAAACCTTTCCTTTGCAGGAACCGTTTTCATGTTTAGGTTTCACTCTGTTTTCTCCTATATGGATACATGTAGTTGGAACTCTAAATCAAACACGGTTTGTGCTAGCTCTTTGAAACTTGGCACAATAATGTAGTTCCAAGTTCTATCACTATGGTTTGTGTCCTATTGAAGTAGCCCCAAGCAGAGACTAACGAGAATCACTTTCATTGAAAGGGGTTGCCAAGCTTCCAAAAAACTACGAGTTTCCTGAAATCTCAGCAACCATATTTTCACCCAAACTTGATGATACTTGTAGGTAATGATCAGTACACCATCCCACTGGCCTCACCAAATTTCGTTCTTCTCGGTTAAACCGTTCCTTTGCAGGAACCGTTTTCATGTTTAGGTTTCACTCTGTTTTCTCCTATATGGATACATGTAGTTGGAACTCTAAATCAAACACGGTTTGTGCTAGCTCTTTGAAACTTGGCACAATAATGTAGTTCCAAGTTCTATCGCTATGGTTTGTGTCCTATTGAAGTAGCCCCAATCAGAGACTAACGAGAATCACTTTCATTGAAAGGGGTTGCCAAGCTTCCAAAAACTACGCGTTTCCTGAAATCTCAGCAACCATTTTTTCACCCAATCTTGTTGATACTTGCAGGTAATGATCAGTACACCAATCCCACTGGGCTCACCAAATTTCGTTCTTCTCGGTTAAACCGTTCCTTTGCAGGAACCGTTTTCATGTTTAGGTTTCACTCTGTTTTCTCCTATATGGATACATGTAGTTGGAACTCTAAATCAAACACGGTTTGTGCTAGCTCTTTGAAACTTGGCACAATAATGTAGTTCCAAGTTCTATCCCTATGGTTTGAGTCCTATTGAAGTAGCCCCAAGCAGAGACTAACGAGAATCACTTTCATTGAAAGGAGTTGCCAAGCTTCCAAAAAACTACGAGTTTCCTGAAATCTCAGCAAACATTTTTTCACCCACTCTTGATGAGGCTTGCAGGTAATGATCAGTACACCGATCCCACTTGGCTCAGCAAATTTCGTTCTTCTCGGTTAAACCGTTCCTTTGCAGGAACCGTTTTCATGTTTAGGTTTCACTCTGTTTTCTCCTATGTGGATACATGTAGTTGGAACTCTACATCAAACACGGTTTGTGCTAGCTCTTTGAAACTTGGCACAATAATGTAGTTCCAAGTTCTATCCCTATGGTTTGTGTCCTATTGACGTAGCCCCAAGCAGAGACTGATGAGAATCACTTTCATTCAAAGGGGTTGCCAAGCTTCCAAAAAACTACGAGTTTCCTGAATTCTCAGCAAACATTTTTTCACCCAATCTTGATGATACTTGCAGGTAATGATCAGTACACCAATCCCACTTGGCTCAGCAAATTTCGTTCTTCTCGGTTAAACCGTTCCTTTGCAGGAACCGTTTTCATGTTTAGGTTTCACTTTGTTTTCTCCTATATGGATACATGTAGTTGGAACTCTAAATCAAACACGGTTTGTGCTAGCTCTTTGAAACTTGGCACAATAATGTAGTTCCAAGTTCTATCCCTATGGTTTGTGTCCTATTGAAGTAGCCCCAAGCAGAGACTGACGAGAATCACTTTTATTGAAAGGGGTTGCCAAGCTTCCAAAAAACTACGAGTTTCCTGAATTCTCAGCATACATTTTTTCACCCAATCCTGATGATACTTGCAGGTAATGATCAGTACACCAATCCCACTTGGCTCAGCAAATTTCGTTCTTCTCTGTTAAACCGTTCCTTTGCAGGAACCGTTTTCATGTTTAGGTTTCACTCTGTTTTCTCCTATATGGATACATGTAGTTGGAACTCTAAAATCAAACACGGTTTGTGCTAGCTCTTTGAAACTTGGCACAATAATGTAGTTCCAAGTTCTATCGCTATGGTTTGTGTCCTATTGAAGTAGCCCCAAGCAGAGACTGACGAGAATCACTTTCATTGAAAGGGGTTGCCAAGCTTCCAAAATCTACGAGTTTCCTGAAATCTCAGCAAACATTTTTTCACCCACTCTTGATGAGGCTTGCAGGTAATGATCAGTACACCAATCCCACTTGGCTCACCAAATTTCGTTCTTCTCGGTTAAACCGTTCCTTTGCAGGAACCGTTTTCATGTTTAGGTTTCACTCTGTTTTCTCCTATATGGATACATGTATTTGGAACTCTAAATCAAACACGGTTTGTGCTAGCTCTTTGAAACTTGGCACAATAATGTAGTTCCAAGTTCTATCGCTATGGTTTGTGTCCTATTGAAGTAGCCCCAAGCAGAGACTGACGAGAATCACTTTCATTCAAAGGGGTTGCCAAGCTTCCAAAAAACTATGAGTTTCCTGAAATCTCAGCAAACATTTTTTCACCCAATCTTGATGAGGCTTGCAGGTAATGATCAGTACACCAATCCCACTTGGCACAGCAAATTTCGTTCTTCTCGGTTAAACCGTTCCTTTGCAGGAACCGTTTTCATGTTTAGGTTTCACTTTGTTTTCTCCTATATGGATACATGTACTTGGAACTCTAAATCAAACACGGTTTGTGCTAGCTCTTTGAAACTTGGCACAATAATGTAGTTCCAAGTTCTATCACAATGGGTTTGTGTCCTATTGAAGTAGCCCCAAGCAGAGACTAACGAGAATCACTTTCATTGAAAGGGGTTGCCAAGCTTCCAAAAAACTACGAGTTTCCTGAAATCTCAGCAACCATATTTTCACCCAAACTTGATGATACTTGTAGGTTATGATCAGTACACCAATCCCACTGGGCTCACCAAATTTTGTTCTTCTCGGTTAAACCTTTCCTTTGCAGGAACCGTTTTCATGTTTAGGTTTCACTCTGTTTTCTCCTATATGGATACATGTAGTTGGAACTCTAAATCAAACACGGTTTGTGCTAGCTCTTTGAAACTTGGCACAATAATGTAGTTCCAAATTCTATCGCTATGGTTTGTGTCCTATTGAAGTATCCCCAAGCAGAGACTGACGAGAATCACTTTCATTGAAAGGGGTTGCCAAGCTTCCAAAAAACTACGAGTTTCCTGAAATCTCAGCAAACATTTTTTCACCCACTCTTGATGAGGCTTGCAGGTAATGATCAGTACACGAATCCACTTGGCTCAGCAAATTTCGTTCTTCTCGGTTAAACCGTTCCTTTGCAGGAACCGTTTTCATGTTTAGGTTTCACTTTGTTTTCTCCTATGTGGATACATGTCGTTGGAACTCTAAATCAAACACGGTTTGTGCTAGCTCTTTGAAACTTGGCACAATAATGTAGTTCGAAATTCTATCCCTATGGTTTGTGTCCTATTGAAGTAGCCCCAAGCAGAGACTGATGAGAATCACTTTCATTCAAAGGGGTTGCCAAGCTTCCAAAAAACTACGAGTTTCCTGAATTCTCAGCAAACATTTTTTCACCCAATCTTGATGATACTTGCAGGTAATGATCAGTACACCAATCCCACTTGGCTCACCAAATTTCGTTCTTCTCGGTTAAACCGTTCCTTTGCAGGAACCGTTTTCATGTTTAGGTTTCACTCTGTTTTCTCCTATATGGATACATGTAGTTGGAACTCTAAATCAAACACGGTTTGTGCTAGCTCTTTGAAACTTGGCACAATAATGTAGTTCCAAGTTCTATCGCTATGGTTTGTGTCCTATTGAAGTAGCCCCAAGCAGAGACTGACGAGAATCACTTTCATTGAAAGGGGTTGCCAAGCTCCCAAAAAACTACGAGTTTCCTGAAATCTCAGCAAACATTTTTTCACCCACTCTTGATGAGGCTGGTAGGTAATGATCAGTACACCAATCCCACTGGCCTCACCAAATTTCGTTCTTCTCGGTTAAACCGTTCCTTTGCAGGAACCGTTTTCATGTTTAGGTTTCACTCTGTTTTCTCCTATATGGATACATGTACTTGGAACTCTAAATCAAACACGGTTTGTGCTAGCTCTTTGAAACTTGGCACAATAATGTAGTTCCAAGTTCTATCGCTATGGTTTGTGTCCTATTGAAGTAGCCCCAAGCAGAGACTGACGAGAATCACTTTCATTCAAAGGGGTTGCCAAGCTTCCAAAAAACTACGAGTTTCCTGAAATCTCAGCAAACATTTTTTCACCCACTCTTGATGAGGCTTGCAGGTAATGATCAGTACACCAATCCCACTGGGCTCACCAAATTTCGTTCTTCTCGGTTAAACCGTTCCTTTGCAGGAACCGTTTTCATGTTTAGGTTTCACTTTGTTTTCTCCTATATGGATACATGTAGTTGGAACTCTAAATCAAACACGGTTTGTGCTAGCTCTTTGAAACATGGCACAATAATGTAGTTCCAAGTTCTATCCCTATGGTTTGTGTCCTATTGAAGTAGCCCCAAGCAGAGACTGACGAGAATCACTTTTATTGAAAGGGGTTGCCAAGCTTCCAAAAAACTACGAGTTTCCTGAATTCTCAGCATACATTTTTTCACCCAATCTTGATGATACTTGCACGTAATGATCAGTACACCAATCCCACTTGGCTCAGCAAATTTCGTTCTTCTCTGTTAAACCGTTCCTTTGAAGGAACCGTTTTCATGTTTAGGTTTCACTCTGTTTTCTCCTATATGGATACATGTAGTTGGAACTCTAAATCAAACACGGTTTGTGCTAGCTCTTTGAAACTTGGCACAATAATGTAGTTCCAAGTTCTATCGCTATGGTTTGTGTCCTATTGAAGTAGCCCCAAGCAGAGACTGACGAGAATCACTTTCATTGAAAGGGGTTGCCAAGCTTCCAAAATCTACGAGTTTCCTGAAATCTCAGCAAACATTTTTTGACCCACTCTTGATGAGGCTGGCAGGTAATGATCAGTACACCAATCCCACTTGGCTCACCAAATTTCGTTCTTCTCGGTTAAACCGTTCCTTTGCAGGAACCGTTTTCATGTTTAGGTTTCACTCTGTTTTCTCCTATATGGATACATGTAGTTGGAACTCTAAATCAAACACGATTTGTGCTAGCTCTTTGAAACTTGGCACAATAATGTAGTTCCAAGTTCTATCGCTATGGTTTGTGTCCTATTGAAGTAGCCCCAAGCAGAGACTGACGAGAATCACTTTCATTCAAAGGGGTTGCCAAGCTTCCAAAAAACTACGAGTTCCTGAATTCTCAGCAAACATTTTTTTCACCCAATCTTGATGATACTTGCAGGTAATGATCAGTACACCAATCCCACTTGGCTCACCAAATTTCGTTCTTCTCGGTTAAACCGTTCCTTTGCAGGAACCGTTTTCATGTTTAGGTTTCACTCTGTTTTCTCCTATATGGATACATGTAGTTGGAACTCTAAATCAAACACGGTTTGTGCTAGCTCTTTGAAACTTGGCACAATAATGTAGTTCCAAGTTCTATCGCTATGGTTTGTGTCCTATTGAAGTAGCCCCAAGCAGAGACTAACGAGAATCACTTTCATTGAAAGGGGTTGCCAACCTTCCAAAAAACTACGAGTTTCCTGAAATCTCAGCAACCATATTTTCACCCAAACTTGATGATACTTGTAGGTAATGATCAGTACACCAATCCCACTTGGCTCACCAAATTTCGTTCTTCTCGGTTAAACGTTCGTTTGCAGGAACCGTTTACATGTTTAGGTTTCACTCTGTTTTCTCCTATATGGATACATGTACTTGGAACTCTAAATCAAACACGGTTTGTGCTAGCTCTTTGAAACTTGGCACAATAATGTAGTTCCAAGTTCTATCGCTATGGTTTGTGTCCTATTGAAGTAGCCCCAAGCAGAGACTGACGAGAATCACTTTCATTCAAAGGGGTTGCCAAGCTTCCAAAAAACTACGAGTTTCCTGAAATCTCAGCAAACATTTTTTCACCCACTCTTGATGAGGCTTGCAGGTAATGTTCAGTACACCAATCCCACTTGGCTCAGCAAATTTCGTTCTTCTCGGTTAAACCGTTCCTTTGCAGGAACCGTTTTCATGTTTAGGTTTCACTTTGTTTTCTCCTATATGGATACATGTAGTTGGAACTCTAAATCAAACACGGTTTGTGCTAGCTCTTTGAAACTTGGCACAATAATGTAGTTCCAAGTTCTATCCCTATGGTTTGTGTCCTATTGAAGTAGCCCCAAGCAGAGACTGACGAGAATCACTTTTATTGAAAGGGGTTGCCAAGCTTCCAAAAAACTACGAGTTTCCTGAATTCTCAGCATACATTTTTTCACCCAATCTTGATGATACTTGCACGTAATGATCAGTACACCAATCCCACTTGGCTCAGCAAATTTCATTCTTCTCTGTTAAAGCGTTCCTTTGCAGGAACCGTTTTCATGTTTAGGTTTCACTCTGTTTTCTCCTATATGGATACATGTAGTTGGAACTCTAAATCAAACACGGTTTGTGCTAGCTCTTTGAAACTTGGCACAATAATGTAGTTCCAAGTTCTATCGCTATGGTTTGTGTCCTATTGAAGTAGCCCCAAGCAGAGACTGACGAGAATCACTTTCATTGAAAGGGGTTGCCAAGGTTCCAAAATCTACGAGTTTCCTGAAATCTCAGCAAACATTTTTTCACCCACTCTTGATGAGGCTTGCAGGTAATGATCAGTACACCAATCCCAGTTGGCTCAGCAAATTTCGTTCTTCTCGGTTAAACCGTTCCTTTGCAGGAACCGTTTTCATGTTTAGGTTTCACTCTGTTTTCTCCTATATGGATACATGTACTTGGAACTCTAAATCAAACACGGTTTGTGCTAGCTCTTTGAAACTTGGCACAATAATGTAGTTCCAAGTTCTATCGCTATGGTTTGTGTGCTATTGAAGTAGCCCCAAGCAGAGACTGACGAGAATCACTTTCATTCAAAGGGGTTGCCAAGCTTCCAAAAAACTACGGAGTTTCCTGAAATCTCAGCAAACATTTTTTCACCCACTCTTGATGAGGCTTGCAGGTAATGATCAGTACACCAATCCCACTGGGCTCACCAAATTTCGTTCTTCTCGGTTAAACCGTTCCTTTGCAGGAACCGTTTTCATGTTTAGGTTTCACTTTGTTTTCTCCTATATGGATACATGTAGTTGGAACTCTAAATCAAACACGGTTTGTGCTAGCTCTTTGAAACATGGCACAATAATGTAGTTCCAAGTTCTATCCCTATGGTTTGTGTCCTATTGAAGTAGCCCCAAGCAGAGACTGACGAGAATCACTTTTATTGAAAGGGGTTGCCAAGCTTCCAAAAAACTACGAGTTTCCTGAATTCTCAGCATACATTTTTTCACCCAATCTTGATGATACTTGCACGTAATGATCAGTACACCAATCCCACTTGGCTCAGCAAATTTCGTTCTTCTCTGTTAAACCGTTCCTTTGCAGGAACCGTTTTCATGTTTAGGTTTCACTCTGTTTTCTCCTATATGGATACATGTAGTTGGAACTCTAAATCAAACACGGTTTGTGCTAGCTCTTTGAAACTTGGCACAATAATGTAGTTCCAAGTTCTATCGCTATGGTTTGTGTCCTATTGAAGTAGCCCCAAGCAGAGACTGACGAGAATCACTTTCATTGAAAGGGGTTGCCAAGCATCCAAAATCTACGAGTTTCCTGAAATCTCAGCAAACATTTTTTCACCCACTCTTGATGAGGCTGGCAGGTAATGATCAGTACACCAATCCCACTTGGCTCACCAAATTTCGTTCTTCTCGGTTAAACCGTTCCTTTGCAGGAACCGTTTTCATGTTTAGGTTTCACTCTGTTTTCTCCTATATGGATACATGTAGTTGGAACTCTAAATCAAACACGATTTGTGCTAGCTCTTTGAAACTTGGCACAATAATGTAGTTCCAAGTTCTATCGCTATGGTTTGTGTCCTATTGAAGTAGCCCCAAGCAGAGACTGACGAGAATCACTTTCATTCAAAGGGGTTGCCAAGCTTCCAAAAAACTACGAGTTTCCTGAAATCTCAGCAAACATTTTTTCACCCACTCTTGATGAGGCTTGCAGGTATTGATCAGTACACCAATCCCACTTGGCTCAGCAAATTTCGTTCTTCTCGGTTAAACCGTTCCTTTGCAGGAACCGTTTTCATGTTTAGGTTTCACTTTGTTTTCTCCTATATGGATACATGTACTTGGAACTCTAAATCAAACACGGTTTGTGCTAGCTCTTTGAAACTTGGCACAATAATGTAGTTCCAAGTTCTATCCCTATGGTTTGTGTCCTATTGAAGTAGCCCCAAGCAGAGACTGACGAGAATCACTTTTATTGAAAGGGGTTGCCAAGCTTCCAAAAAACTACGAGTTTCCTGAATTCTCAGCATACATTTTTTCACCCACTCTTGATGATACTTGCACGTAATGATCAGTACACCAATCCCACTTGGCTCAGCAAATTTCATTCTTCTCTGTTAAACCGTTCCTTTGCAGGAACCGTTTTCATGTTTAGGTTTCACTCTGTTTTCTCCTATATGGATACATGTAGTTGGAACTCTAAATCAAACACGGTTTGTGCTAGCTCTTTGAAACTTGGCACAATAATGTAGTTCCAAGTTCTATCGCTATGGTTTGTGTCCTATTGAAGTAGCCCCAAGCAGAGACTGACGAGAATCACTTTCATTGAAAGGGGTTGCCAAGCTTCCAAAATCTACGAGTTTCCTGAAATCTCAGCAAACATTTTTTCACCCACTCTTGATGAGGCTTGCAGGTAATGATCAGTACACCAATCCCAGTTGGCTCAGCAAATTTCGTTCTTCTCGGTTAAACCGTTCCTTTGCAGGAACCGTTTTCATGTTTAGGTTTCACTCTGTTTTCTCCTATATGGATACATGTACTTGGAACTCTAAATCAAACACGGTTTGTGCTAGCTCTTTGAAACTTGGCACAATAATGTAGTTCCAAGTTCTATCGCTATGGTTTGTGTCCTATTGAAGTAGCCCCAAGCAGAGACTAACGAGAATCACTTTCATTGAAAGGGGTTGCCAAGCTTCCAAAAAACTACGAGTTTCCTGAAATCTCAGCAACCATATTTTCACCCAAACTTGATGATACTTGTAGGTTATGATCAGTACACCAATCCCACTAGGCTCACCAAATTTTGTTCTTCTCGGTTAAACCTTTCCTTTGCAGGAACCGTTTTCATGTTTAGGTTTCACTCTGTTTTCTCCTATATGGATACATGTAGTTGGAACTCTAAATCAAACACGGTTTGTGCTAGCTCTTTGAAACTTGGCACAATAATGTAGTTCCAAGTTCTATCCCTATGGTTTGTGTCCTATTGAAGTAGCCCCAAGCAGAGACTAACGAGAATCACTTTTATTGAAAGGGGTTGCCAAGCTTCCAAAAAACTACGAGTTTCCTGAATTCTCAGCATACATTTTTTCACCCAATCTTGATGATACTTGCACGTAATGATCAGTACACCAATCCCACTTGGCTCAGCAAATTTCATTCTTCTCTGTTAAACCGTTCCTTTGCAGGAACCGTTTTCATGTTTAGGTTTCACTCTGTTTTCTCCTATATGGATACATGTAGTTGGAACTCTAAATCAAACACGGTTTGTGCTAGCTCTTTGAAACTTGGCACAATAATGTAGTTCCAAGTTCTATCGCTATGGTTTGTGTCCTATTGAAGTAGCCCCAAGCAGAGACTGACGAGAATCACTTTCATTGAAAGGGGTTGCCAAGCTTCCAAAATCTACGAGTTTCCTGAAATCTCAGCAAACATTTTTTCACCCACTCTTGATGAGGCTTGCAGGTAATGATCAGTACACCAATCCCAGTTGGCTCAGCAAATTTCGTTCTTCTCGGTTAAACCGTTCCTTTGCAGGAACCGTTTTCATGTTTAGGTTTCACTCTGTTTTCTCCTATATGGATACATGTACTTGGAACTCTAAATCAAACACGGTTTGTGCTAGCTCTTTGAAACTTGGCACAATAATGTAGTTCCAAGTTCTATCCCTATGGTTTGTGTCCTATTGAAGTACCCCCAAGCAG
This sequence comes from Urocitellus parryii, assembly GCF_045843805.1. Classification (NCBI taxonomy): domain Eukaryota; kingdom Metazoa; phylum Chordata; class Mammalia; order Rodentia; family Sciuridae; genus Urocitellus; species Urocitellus parryii. Next base: position 12,228 of record NW_027552823.1, on the reverse strand, counting down.
AGACTGATGAGAATCACTTTCCTTCAAAGGGGTTGCCAAGCTTCCAAAAAACTACGAGTTTCCTGAATTCTCAGCAAACATTTTTTCACCCAATCTTGATGATACTTGCAGGTAATGATCAGTACACCAATCCCACTGGGCTCACCAAATTTCGTTCTTCTCGGTTAAACCGTTCCTTTGCAGGAACCGTTTTCATGTTTAGGTTTCACTCTGTTTTCTCCTATATGGATACATGTAGTTGGAACTCTAAATCAAACACGGTTTGTGCTAGCTCTTTGAAACTTGGCACAATAATGTAGTTCAAAGTTCTATCGCTATGGTTTGTGTCCTATTGAAGTAGCCCCAAGCAGAGACTGACGAGAATCACTTTCATTGAAAGGGGTTGCCAAGCTTCCAAAAAACTACGAGTTTCCTGAAATCTCAGCAAACATTTTTTCACTCAATCTTGATGATACTTGCAGGTAATGATCAGTACACCAATCCCACTTGGCTCACCAAATTTCGTTCTTCTCGGTTAAACCGTTCCTTTGCAGGAACCGTTTTCATGTTTAGGTTTCACTCTGTTTTCTCCTATATGGATACATGTAGTTGGAACTCTAAATCAAACACGGTTTGTGCTAGCTCTTTGAAACTTGGCACAATAATGTAGTTCCAAGTTCTATCGCTATGGTTTGTGTCCTATTGAAGTAGCCCCAAGCAGAGACTGACGAGAATCACTTTCATTCAAAGGGGTTGCCAAGCTTCCAAAAAACTACGAGTTTCCTGAAATCTCAGCAAACATTTTTTCACCCACTCTTGATGAGGCTTGCAGGTAATGATCAGTACACCAATCCCAGTTGGCTCAGCAAATTTCGTTCTTCTCGGTTAAACCGTTCCTTTGCAGGAACCGTTTTCATGTTTAGGTTTCACTTTGTTTTCTCCTATATGGATACATGTAGTTGGAACTCTAAATCAAACACGGTTTGTGCTAGCTCTTTGAAACTTGGCACAATAATGTAGTTCCAAGTTCTATCCCTATGGTTTGTGTCCTATTGAAGTAGCCCCAAGCAGAGACTGACGAGAATCACTTTTATTGAAAGGGGTTGCCAAGCTTCCCAAAATCTACGAGTTTCCTGAATTCTCACCATACATTTTTTCACCCAATCTTGATGATACTTGCACGTAATGATCAGTACACCCATCCCACTTGGCTCAGCAAATTTCGTTCTTCTCGGTTAAACCGTTCCTTTGCAGGAACCGTTTTCATGTTTAGGTTTCACTCTGTTTTCTCCTATATGGATACATGTAGTTGGAACTCTAAATCAAACACGGTTTGTGCTAGCTCTTTGAAACTTGGCACAATAATGTAGTTCCAAGTTCTATCGCTATGGTTTGTGTCCTATTGAAGTAGCCCCAAGCAGAGACTGACGAGAATCACTTTCATTCAAAGGGGTTTCCAAGCTTCCAAAATCTACGAGTTTCCTGAAATCTCAGCAAACATTTTTTCACCCACTCTTGATGAGGCTTGCAGGTAATGATCAGTACACCAATCCCACTTGGCTCACCAAATTTCGTTCTTCTCGGTTAAACCGTTCGTTTGCAGGAACCGTTTTCATGTTTAGGTTTCACTTTGTTTTCTCCTATATGGATACATGTACTTGGAACTCTAAATCAAACACGGTTTGTGCTAGCTCTTTGAAACTTGGCACAATAATGTAGTTCCAAGTTCTATCCCTATGGTTTGTGTCCTATTGAAGTAGCCCCAAGCAGAGACTGACGAGAATCACTTTTATTGAAAGGGGTTGCCAAGCTTCCAAAAAACTACGAGTTTCCTGAATTCTCAGCATACATTTTTTCACCCACTCTTGATGATACTTGCACGTAATGATCAGTACACCAATCCCACTTGGCTCAGCAAATTTCATTCTTCTCTGTTAAACCGTTCCTTTGCAGGAACCGTTTTCATGTTTAGGTTTCACTCTGTTTTCTCCTATATGGATACATGTAGTTGGAACTCTAAATCAAACACGGTTTGTGCTAGCTCTTTGAAACTTGGCACAATAATGTAGTTCCAAGTTCTATCGCTATGGTTTGTGTCCTATTGAAGTAGCCCCAAGCAGAGACTGACGAGAATCACTTTCATTGAAAGGGGTTGCCAAGCTTCCAAAATCTACGAGTTTCCTGAAATCTCAGCAAACATTTTTTCACCCACTCTTGATGAGGCTTGCAGGTAATGATCAGTACACCAATCCCAGTTGGCTCAGCAAATTTCGTTCTTCTCGGTTAAACCGTTCCTTTGCAGGAACCGTTTTCATGTTTAGGTTTCACTCTGTTTTCTCCTATATGGATACATGTACTTGGAACTCTAAATCAAACACGGTTTGTGCTAGCTCTTTGAAACTTGGCACAATAATGTAGTTCCAAGTTCTATCGCTATGGTTTGTGTCCTATTGAAGTAGCCCCAAGCAGAGACTAACGAGAATCACTTTCATTGAAAGGGGTTGCCAAGCTTCCAAAAACTACGAGTTTCCTGAAATCTCAGCAACCATATTTTCACCCAAACTTGATGATACTTGTAGGTTATGATCAGTACACCAATCCCACTAGGCTCACCAAATTTTGTTCTTCTCGGTTAAACCTTTCCTTTGCAGGAACCGTTTTCATGTTTAGGTTTCACTCTGTTTTCTCCTATATGGATACATGTAGTTGGAACTCTAAATCAAACACGGTTTGTGCTAGCTCTTTGAAACTTGGCACAATAATGTAGTTCCAAGTTCTATCCCTATGGTTTGTGTCCTATTGAAGTAGCCCCAAGCAGAGACTGACGAGAATCACTTTATTGAAAGGGGTTGCCAAGCTTCCAAAAAACTACGAGTTTCCTGAATTCTCAGCATACATTTTTTCACCCAATCTTGATGATACTTGCACGTAATGATCAGTACACCAATCCCACTTGGCTCAGCAAATTTCATTCTTCTCTGTTAAACCGTTCCTTTGCAGGAACCGTTTTCATGTTTAGGTTTCACTCTGTTTTCTCCTATATGGATACATGTAGTTGGAACTCTAAATCAAACACGGTTTGTGCTAGCTCTTTGAAACTTGGCACAATAATGTAGTTCCAAGTTCTATCGCTATGGTTTGTGTCCTATTGAAGTAGCCCCAAGCAGAGACTGACGAGAATCACTTTCATTGAAAGGGGTTGCCAAGCTTCCAAAATCTACGAGTTTCCTGAAATCTCAGCAAACATTTTTTCACCCACTCTTGATGAGGCTTGCAGGTAATGATCAGTACACCAATCCCAGTTGGCTCAGCAAATTTCGTTCTTCTCGGTTAAACCGTTCCTTTGCAGGAACCGTTTTCATGTTTAGGTTTCACTCTGTTTTCTCCTATATGGATACATGTACTTGGAACTCTAAATCAAACACGGTTTGTGCTAGCTCTTTGAAACTTGGCACAATAATGTAGTTCCAAGTTCTATCCCTATGGTTTGTGTCCTATTGAAGTACCCCCAAGCAGAGACTGATGAGAATCACTTTCCTTCAAAGGGGTTGCCAAGCTTCCAAAAAACTACGAGTTTCCTGAATTCTCAGCAAAACATTTTTTCACCCAATCTTGATGATACCTTGCAGGTAATGATCAGTACACCAATCCCACTGGGCTCACCAAATTTCGTTCTTCTCGGTTAAACCGTTCCTTTGCAGGAACCGTTTTCATGTTTAGGTTTCACTCTGTTTTCTCCTATATGGATACATGTAGTTGGAACTCTAAATCAAACACGGTTTGTGCTAGCTCTTTGAAACTTGGCACAATAATGTAGTTCAAAGTTCTATCGCTATGGTTTGTGTCCTATTGAAGTAGCCCCAAGCAGAGACTGACGAGAATCACTTTCATTGAAAGGGGTTGCCAAGCTTCCAAAAAACTACGAGTTTCCTGAAATCTCAGCAAACATTTTTTCACTCAATCTTGATGATACTTGCAGGTAATGATCAGTACACCAATCCCACTTGGCTCACCAAATTTCGTTCTTCTCGGTTAAACCGTTCCTTTGCAGGAACCGTTTTCATGTTTAGGTTTCACTCTGTTTTCTCCTATATGGATACATGTAGTTGGAACTCTAAATCAAACACGGTTTGTGCTAGCTCTTTGAAACTTGGCACAATAATGTAGTTCCAAGTTCTATCGCTATGGTTTGTGTCCTATTGAAGTAGCCCCAAGCAGAAGACTGACGAGAATCACTTCCATTCAAAGGGGTTGCCAAGCTTCCAAAAAACTACGAGTTTCCTGAAATCTCAGCAACATTTTTTCACCCACTCTTGATGAGGCTTGCAGGTAATGATCAGTACACCAATCCCAGTTGGCTCAGCAAATTTCGTTCTTCTCGGTTAAAACCGTTCCTTTGCAGGAACCGTTTTCATGTTTAGTTTCACTTTGTTTCTCCTATATGGATACATGTAGTTGGAACTCTAAATCAACACGGTTTGTGCTAGCTCTTTGAAACTTGGCACAATAATGTAGTTCCAAGTTCTATCCCTATGGTTTGTGTCCTATTGAAGTAGCCCCAAGCAGAGACTGACGAGATCACTTTATTGAAAGGGGTTGCCAAGCTTCCCAAAATCTACGAGTTTCCTGAATTCTCACCATACATTTTTTCACCCAATCTTGATGATACTTGCACGTAATGATCAGTACACCCATCCCACTTGGCTCAGCAAATTTCGTTCTTCTCGGTTAAACCGTTCCTTTGCAGGAACCGTTTTCATGTTTAGGTTTCACTCTGTTTTCTCCTATATGGATACATGTAGTTGGAACTCTAAATCAAACACGGTTTGTGCTAGCTCTTTGAAACTTGGCACAATAATGTAGTTCCAAGTTCTATCGCTATGGTTTGTGTCCTATTGAAGTAGCCCCAAGCAGAGACTGACGAGAATCAACTTTCATTCAAAGGGGTTTCCAAGCTTCCAAAATCTACGAGTTTCCTGAAATCTCAGCAAACATTTTTTCACCCACTCTTGATGAGGCTTGCAGGTAATGATCAGTACACCAATCCCACTTGGCTCACCAAATTTCGTTCTTCTCGGTTAAACCGTTCCTTTGCAGGAACCGTTTTCATGTTTAGGTTTCACTCTGTTTTCTCCTATATGGATACATGTAGTTGGAACTCTAAATCAAACACGGTTTGTGCTAGCTCTTTGAAACTTGGCACAATAATGTAGTTCCAAGTTCTATCGCTATGGTTTGTGTCCTATTGAAGTAGCCCCAAGCAGAGACTAACGAGAATCACTTTCATTGAAAGGGGTTGCCAAGCTTCCAAAAAACTACGAGTTTCCTGAAATCTCAGCAACCATATTTTCACCCAAACTTGATGATCTTGTAGGTAATGATCAGTACACCAATCCCACTTGGCTCACCAAATTTCGTTCTTCTCGGTTAAACCGTTCGTTTGCAGGAACCGTTTACATGTTTAGGTTTCACTCTGTTTTCTCCTATATGGATACATGTACTTGGAACTCTAAATCAAACACGGTTTGTGCCTAGCTCTTTGAAACTTGGCACAGTAATGTAGTTCCAAGTTCTATCGCTATGGTTTGTGTCCTATTGAAGTAGCCCCAAGCAGAGACTGACGAGAATCACTTTCATTCAAGGGGTTGCCAAGCTTCCAAAAAACTACGAGTTTCCTGAAATCTCAGCAAACATTTTTTCACCCACTCTTGATGAGGCTTGCAGGTAATGATCAGTACACCAATCCCACTTGGCTCAGCAAATTTCGTTCTTCTCGGTTAAACCGTTCCTTTGCAGGAACCGTTTTCATGTTTAGGTTTCACTTTGTTTTCTCCTATATGGATACATGTAGTTGGAACTCTAATCAAACACGGTTTGTGCTAGCTCTTTGAAACTTGCACAAATAATGTAGTCCAAGTTCTATCCCTATGGTTTGTGTCCTATTGAAGTAGCCCCAAGCAGAGACTGACGAGAATCACTTTTATTGAAAGGGGTTGCCATACTTCCAAAAACTACGAGTTTCCTGAATTCTCAGCATACATTTTTTTCACCCACTCTTGATGATACTTGGCACGTAATGATCAGTACACCAATCCCACTTGGCTCAGCAAATTTCATTCTTCTCTGTTAAACCGTTCCTTTGCAGGAACCGTTTTCATGTTTAGGTTTCACTCTGTTTTCTCCTATATGGATACATGTAGTTGGAACTCTAAATCAAACACGGTTTGTGCTAGCTCTTTGAAACTTGGCACAATAATGTAGTTCCAAGTTTATCGCTATGGTTTGTGTCCTATTGAAGTAGCCCCAAGCAGAGACTGACGAGAATCACTTTCATTGAAAGGGGTTGCCAAGCTTCCAAAATCTACGAGTTTCCTGAAATCTCAGCAAACATTTTTTCACCCCACTCTTGATGAGGCTTGCAGGTAATGATCAGTACACCAATCCCAGTTGGCTCAGCAAATTTCGTTCTTCTCGGTTAAACCGTTCCTTTGCAGGAACCGTTTTCATGTTTAGGTTTCACTCTGTTTTCTCCTATATGGATACATGTACTTGGAACTCTAAATCAAACACGGTTTGTGCTAGCTCTTTGAAACTTGGCACAATAATGTAGTTCCAAGTTCTATCGCTATGGTTTGTGTCCTATTGAAGTAGCCCCAAGCAGAGACTAACGAGAATCACTTTCATTGAAAGGGGTTGCCAAGCTTCCAAAAAACTACGAGTTTCCTGAAATCTCAGCAACCATATTTTCACCCAAACTTGATGATACTTGTAGGTTATGATCAGTACACCAATCCCACTGGGCTCACCAAATTTTGTTCTTCTCGGTTAAACCTTTCCTTTGCAGGAACCGTTTTCATGTTTAGGTTTCACTCTGTTTTCTCCTATATGGATACATGTAGTTGGAACTCTAAATCAAACACGGTTTGTGCTAGCTCTTGAAACTTGGCACAATAATGTAGTTCCAAATTCTATCGCTATGGTTTGTGTCCTATTGAAGTATCCCCAAGCAGAGACTGACGAGAATCACTTTCATTGAAAGGGGTTGCCAAGCTTCCAAAAAACTACGAGTTTCCTGAAATCTCAGCAAACATTTTTCACCCACTCTTGATGAGGCTTGCAGGTAATGATCAGTACACCAATCCCACTTGCTCAGCAAAATTCGTTCTTCTCGGTTAAACCGTTCCTTTGCAGGAACCGTTTTCATGTTTAGGTTTCACTTTGTTTTCTCCTATGTGGATACATGTAGTTGGAACTCTAAATCAAACACGGTTTGTGCTAGCTCTTTGAAACTTGGCACAATAATGTAGTTCCAAGTTCTATCCTATGGTTTGTGTCCTATTGAAAGTAGCCCAAGCAGAGACTGATGAGAATCACTTTCATTCAAAGGGGTTGCCAAGCTTCAAAAAACTACGAGTTTCCTGAATTCTCAGCAAACATTTTTTCACCCAATCTTGATGATACTTGCAGTAATGATCAGTACACCAATCCCACTGGGCTCACCAAATTTCGTTCTTCTCGGTTAAACCGTTCCTTTGCAGGAACCGTTTCATGTTTAGGTTTCACTCTGTTTTCTCCTATATGGATACATGTAGTTGGAACTCTAAATCAAACACGGTTTGTGCTAGCTCTTTGAAACTTGGCACAATAATGTAGTTCCAAGTTCTATCGCTATGGTTTGTGTCCTATTGAAGTAGCCCCAAGCAGAGACTGACGAGAATCACTTTCATTGAAAGGGGTTGCCAAGCTTCCAAAAAACTACGAGTTTCCTGAAATCTCAGCAAACATTTTTTCACTCAATCTTGATGATACTTGCAGGTAATGATCAGTACCCCAATCCCACTTGGCTCACCAAATTTCGTTCTTCTCGGTTATACCGTTCCTTTGCAGGAACCGTTTTCATGTTTAGGTTTCACTCTGTTTTCTCCTATATGGATACATGTAGTTGGAACTCTAAATCAAAACACGGTTTGTGCTAGCTCTTTGAAACTTGGCACAATAATGTAGTTCCAAGTTCTATCGCTATGGTTTGTGTCCTATTGAAGTAGCCCCAAGCAGAGACTGACGAGAATCACTTTCATTCAAAGGGGTTGCCAAGCTTCCAAAAAACTACGAGTTTCCTGAAATCTCAGCAAACATTTTTTCACCCACTCTTGATGAGGCTTGCAGGTAATGATCAGTACACCAATCCCACTTGGCTCAGCAAATTTCGTTCTTCTCGGTTAAACCGTTCCTTTGCAGGAACCGTTTTCATGTTTAGGTTTCACTTTGTTTTCTCCTATATGGATACATGTAGTTGGAACTCTAAATCAAACACGGTTTGTGCTAGCTCTTTGAAACTTGGCACAATAATGTAGTTCCAAGTTCTATCCCTATGGTTTGTGTCCTATTGAAGTAGCCCAAGCAGAGACTGACGAGAATCACTTTTATTGAAAGGGGTTGCCAAGCTTCCAAAAAACTACGAGTTTCCTGATTCTCAGCATACATTTTTTCACCCAATCTTGATGATTACTTGCACGTAATGATCAGTACACCAATCCCACTTGGCTCAGCAAATTTCATTCTTCTCTGTTTAAACCGTTCCTTTGCAGGAACCGTTTTCATGTTTAGGTTTCACTCTGTTTTCTCCTATATGGATACATGTAGTTGGAACTCTAAATCAAACACGGTTTGTGCTAGCTCTTTGAACTTGGCACAATAATGTAGTTCCAAGTTCTATCGCTATGGTTTGTGTCCTATTGAAGTAGCCCCAAGCAGAGACTGACGAGAATCACTTTCATTGAAAGGGGTTGCCAAGCTTCCAAAATCTACGAGTTTCCTGAAATCTCAGGAACATTTTTTCACCCACTCTTGATGATAACTTGCAGGTAATGATCAGTACACCAATCCCAGTTGGCTCAGCATTTTCGTTCTTCTCGGCTTAAACCGTTCCTTTGCAGGAACCGTTTTCATGTTTAGGTTTCCTCTGTTTTCTCCTATATGGATACATGTACTTGGAACTCTAAATCAAACACGGTTTGTGCTAGCTCTTTGAAACTTGGCACAATAATGTAGTTCAAGTTCTATCGCTATGGTTTGTGTGCCTATTGAAGTAGCCCCAAGCAGAGACTGACGAGAATCACTTTCATTCAAAGGGGTTGCCAAGCTTCCAAAAAACTACGAGTTTCCTGAAATCTCAGCAAACATTTTTTCACCCACTCTTGATGAGGCTTGCAGGTAATGATCAGTACACCAATCCCACTGGGCTCACCAAATTTCGTTCTTCTCGGTTAAACCGTTCCTTTGCAGGAACCGTTTTCATGTTTAGGTTTCACTTTGTTTTCTCCTATATGGATACATGTAGTTGGAACTCTAAATCAAACACGGTTTGTGCTAGCTCTTTGAAAACATGGCACAATAAATTAGTTCCAGTTCTATCCCTAGTGGTTTGTGCCTATTGAAGTAGCCCCAAGCAGAGACTGACGGAGAATCACTTTTATTGAAAGGGTTGCCAAGCTTCCAAAAAACTACGAGTTTCCTGAATTTTCAGCATACATTTTTTCACCCAATCTTGATGATACTTGCACGTTAATGATCAGTACACCAATCCACTTGGCTCACCAAATTTCGTTCTTCTCGGTTAAACCTTTCCTTTTGCAGGAACCGTTTTCATGTTTAGGTTTCACTCTGTTTTCTCCTATATGGATACATGTAGTTGGAACTCTAAATCAAACACGATTTGTGCTAGCTCTTTGAAACTTGGCACAATAAATGTAGTTCCAAGTTCTATCGCTATGGTTTGTGTCCTATTGAAGTAGCCCCAAGCAGAGACTGACGAGAATCACTTCATGCAAAGGGGTTGCCAAGCTTCCAAAAAACTACGAGTTTCCTGAAATCCTCAGCAAACATTTTTTCACCCAATCTTGATGAGGCTTGCAGGTAATGATCAGTACACCAATCCCACTTGGCTCACCAAATTTCGTTCTTCTCGGTTAAACCGTTCCTTTGCAGGAACCGTTTTCATGTTTAGGTTTCACTTTGTTTTCTCCTATATGGATACATGTACTTGGAACTCTAAATCAAACACGGTTTGTGCTAGCTCTTTGAAACTTGGCACAATAATGTAGTTCCAAGTTCTATTGCTATGGTTTGTGTCCTATTGAAGTAGCCCCAAGCAGAGACTAACGAGAAGCACTTTCATTGAAAGGGGTTGCCAAGCTTCCAAAAAACTACGAGTTTCCTGAAATCTCAGCAAACTTTTTTCACCCAAACTTGATGATACTTGTAGGTTAATGATCAGTACACCAATCCCACTGGGCTCACCAAATTTCTGTTCTTCTCGGTTAAACCTTTCCTTTGCAGGAACCGTTTTCATGTTTAGGTTTCACTCTGTTTTTCTCCTATATGGATACATGTAGTTGGAACTCTAAATCAAACACGGTTTGTGCTAGCTCTTTGAAACTTGGCACATAATGTAGTTCCAAATTCTATCGCTATGTTTGTGTCCTATTGAAGTATCCCCAAGCAGAGACTGACGAGAATCACTTTCATTGAAAGGGGTTGCCAAGCTTCCAAAAAACTACGAGTTTCCTGAAATCTCAGCAAACATTTTTTCACCCACTCTTGATGAGACTTGCAGGTAATGATCAGTACACCAATCCCACTTGGCTCAGCAAAATTCGTTCTTCTCGGTTAAACCGTTCCTTTGCAGAACCGTTTTTCATGTTTAGGTTTCACTTTGTTTTCTCCTATATGGATACATGTAGTTGGAACTCTAAATCAAACACGGTTTGTGCTAGCTCTTTGAACTTGGCACAATAATGTAGTTCCAAGTTCTATCGCTATGGTTTGTGTCCTATTGAAGTAGCCCCAAGCAGAGACTGATGAGAATCACTTTCATTCAAAGGGGTTGCCAAGCTTCCAAAAAACTACGAGTTTCCTGAATTCTCAGCAAACATTTTTTCACCCACTCTTGATGATACTTGCAGGTAATGATCAGTACACCAATCCCACTGGGCTCACCCAAATTTCGTTCTTCTCGGTTAAACCGTTCCTTTGCAGGAACCGTTTTCATGTTTAGGTTCACTCTGTTTTCTCCTATATGGATACATGTAGTTGGAACTCTAAATCAAACACGGTTTGTGCTAGCTCTTTGAAACTTGGCACAATAATGTAGTTCCAAGTTCTATCGCTATGGTTTGTGTTCCTATTGAAGTAGCCCCAAGCAGAGCCTGACGAGAATCACTTTCATTGAAAGGGTTGCCAAGCTTCCAAAAAACTACGAGTTTCCTGAAATCTCAGCAAACATTTTTTCACTCAATCTTGATGATACTTGCAGGTAATGATCAGTACACAATCCCACTTGGCCTCACCAAATTTTGTTCTTCTCGGTTATACCGTTCCTTTGCAGGAACCTTTTTCATGTTTAGGTTTCACTCTGTTTTCTCCTATATGGATACATGTAGTTGGAACTCTAAATCAAACACGGTTTGTGCTTGCTCTTTGAAACTTGGCACAATAATGTAGTTCCAAGTTCTATCGCTATGGTTTGTGTCCTATTGAAGTAGCCCCAAGCAGAGACTGACGAGAATCACTTTCATTCAAAGTGGTTGCCCAAGCTTCCAAAAAACTACGAGTTTCCTGAAATCTCAGCAACATTTTTTCACCCACTCTTGATGAGGCTTGCAGGTAATGATCAGTACACCCAATCCCACTTGGCTCACCAAATTTCGTTCTTCTCGGTAAACGTTCCTTTGCAGGAACCGTTCCATGTTTAGGGTTTCCTCTGTTTTCTCCTAAATGGATACATGTAGTTGAACTCTAAATCAAACACGGTTTGTGCTAGCTCTTTGAAACTTGGCACAATAATGAGTTCCAAGTTCTATCGCTATGGTTTGTGTCCTATTGAAGTAGCCCCAAGCAGAGAATGACGAGAATCACTTTCATTCAAAGGGGTGCCAAGCTTTCAAAAAACTACGAGTTTCCTGAAATCTCAGCAACCATTTTTTCACCCAATCTTGATGAGGCTTGCAGGTAATGATCAGTACACCAATCCCACTGGCCTCACCAAATTTGTTCTTCTCGGTTTAACACGTTCCTTTGCAGAAACCGTTTTCATGTTTATGTTTCACTCTGTTTTCTCCCTTATAGGATACATGTAGTTGGAACTCTAAATCAAACACGGTTTGTGCTAGTCTTGAAACTTGGCACCAATAATGTAGTTTCCCAAATTCTATCGCTAAGGTTTGTGTCCTATTGAAGTATCCCCAAGCA